>NC_091386.1:3019909-3037968 GCF_038502225.1 Cherax quadricarinatus
CACTGCTTTCATTGGCTTCCAACCGTCTGGCGACCCTCCCGAGGGAGGGGGTGTGAGGGGAGAGTAGCAACTGTAAAGAGGGAAGCGGGAGGGTGGGGAGAGGGGAGGGTGGGGAGAGGGGGGTGGAAAGAGAGGGGAGGCGAGCAAACATTGGACCAGGTACAAACATGCCTGTGGTAACCTAACATCACTTGTTACCAGTGTTCACCTCTCTCTCTCTCTCTCTCTCTCTCTCTCTCTCTCTCTCTCTCTCTCTCTCTCTCTCTCTCTCTCTCTCTCTCTCTCTCTCTCTCTCTCTCTCTCTCTCTCTCTCTCTCTCTACCACAGTAACACCAGCTTCAGTCAGACCTCACTCCCTTTTTTTTTCACCCTCCTGCGTGTGACAGTAGGTGAGGTACCTGTGTCGCTTCCTGGGTCACCTGTCCTGGAGGATCTGTAGGTGAGGTATCTGTGTCGCTTCCTGGGTCACCTGTCCTGGAGGATCAGTAGGTGAGGTATCTGTGTCGCTTCCTGGGTCACCTGTCCTGGAGGATCAGTTGGTGAGGTATCTGTGTCGCTTCCTGGGTCACCTGTCCTGGAGTATCAGTTGGTGAGGTATCTGTGTCGCTTCCTGGGTCACCTGTCCTGGAGGATCAGTTGGTGAGGTACCTGTGTCGCTTCCTGGGTCACCTGTCCTGGAGGATCAGTTGGTGAGGTACCTGTGTCACTTCCTGGGTCACCTGTCCTGGAGGATCAGTTGGTGAGGTACCTGTGTCGCTTCCTGGGTCACCTGTCCTGGAGGATCAGTAGGTGAGGTATCTGTGTCGCTTCCTGGGTCACCTGTCCTGGAGGATCAGTTGGTGAGGTACCTGTGTCGCTTCCTGGGTCACCTGTCCTGGAGGATCTGTAGGTGAGGTATCTGTGTCGCTTCCTGGGGTCACCTGTCCTGGAGGATCAGTTGGTGAGGTACCTGTGTCGCTTCCTGGATCCCTGGGTCACCTGTCATGGAGGATCATTAGGTGAGGTACCTGTGTCGCTTCCTGGGTCACCTGTCCTGGAGGATCAGTAGGTGAGGTACCTGTGTCGCTTCCTGGGTCACCTGTCCTGGAGGATAAGTAGGTGAGGTACCTGTGTCGCTTCCTGGGGTCACCTGTACTGGAGGATCAGTTGGTGAGGTACCTGTGTCGCTTCCTGGGTCACCTGTCCTGGAGGATCAGTACGTGAGGTACCTGTGTCGCTTCCTGGGTCACCTGTCCTGGAGGATCAGTTGCTGAGGTACCTGTGTCGCTTCCTGGATCCCTGGGTCTCCTGTCATGGAGGATCAGTAGGTGAGGTACCTGTGTCGCTTCCTGGGTCACCTGTCCTGGAGGATCAGTAGGTGAGGTACCTGTGTCGCTTCCTGGGTCACCTGTCCTGGAGGATCAGTTGGTGAGGTACCTGTGTCGCTTCCTGGATCCCTGGGTCTCCTGTCATGGAGGATCAGTAGGTGAGGTACCTGTGTCGCTTCCTGGGTCACCTGTCCTGGAGGATCAGTTGGTGAGGTACCTGTGTCACTTCCTGGGTCACCTGTCCTGGAGGATCAGTACGTGAGGTACCTGTGTCGCTTCCTGGGTCACCTGTCCTGGAGGATCAGTTGGTGAGGTACCTGTGTCGCTTCCTGGGTCACCTGTCCTGAAGGATCAGTAGGTGAGGTACCTGTGTCGCTTCCTGGATCCCTGGGTCTCCTGTCATGGAGGATCAGTAGGTGAGGTACCTGTGTCGCTTCCTGGGTCACCTGTCCTGGAGGATCAGTTGGTGAGGTACTTGTGTCACTTCCTGGGTCACCTGTCCTGGAGGATCAGTAGGTGAGGTACCTGTGTCGCTTCCTGTGTCACCTGTCCTGGAGGATCAGTACGTGAGGTACCTGCGTCGCTTCCTGGGTCACCTGTCCTGGAGGATCAGTTGGTGAGGTACCTGTGTCGCTTCCTGGGTCACCTGTCCTGGAGGATCAGTAGGTGAGGTACCTGTGTCGTCTCCTGGATCCCTGGGTTACCTGTCCTGGAGGATCAGTTGGTGAGGTACCTGTGTCGCTTCCTGGGTCACCTGTCCTGGAGGATCAGTAGGTGAGGTACCTGTGTCGCTTCCTGGGTCACCTGTCCTGGAGGATCAGTACGTGAGGTACCTGTGTCGCCTCCTGGATCCCTGGGTCACCTGTCCTGGAGGAACAGTAGGTGAGGTACCTGTGTCGCCTCCTGGATCCCTGGGTCACCTGTCCTGGAGGATCAGTAGGTGAGGTACCTGTGTCGCTTCCTGGGTCACCTGTCTTGGAGGATCAGTTGGTGAGGTACCTGTGTCGCTTCCTCGGTCATATGTCCTGGAGGATCAGTTGGTGAGGTACCTGTGTCGCTTCCTGGGTCACCTGTCCTGGAGGATCAGTACGTGAGGTACCTGTGTCGCCTCCTGGATCCCTGGGTCACCTGTCCTGAAGGATCAGTAGGTGAGGTACCTGTGTCGCCTCCTGGATCCCTGGGTTACGGACAGAGACTAGAATGAATTAGCCTCGAGTCATCCACACCATCGTGTGTCCTTGAGTAGCGGGTACAACATCCAGTTCCGCTGGATGCGCTACTCTTAAGGATTGTGTGGTCCAGTGGATTAAGGCGTCATGTGTTTTCGCCCACCATGAGGCAGGCCAAAGCAGCATGGGTTCGACTCCTTGGCTAGTGCAGTGTTGTTATTGGTATATAAATATATATATATATATATATATATATATATATATATATATATATATATATATATATATATATATATATATATATATATATATATATATATATATGTGTGTGTGTGTGTGTGTGTGTGTGTGTGTGTGTGTCAGCATATATCAGCAGGCCTTCTGTAGTGCTGTTCCCTACACGTTCTATAATGACGTTCTTATGTACTCACATATTCTGTGATATCTCCCTTCTTGTAGTCTCCCTTCTTGTAGTCTCCCTTCTTGTAGTCTCCCTTCTTGTAGTCTCTCTTCTTGTAGTCTCCCTTCTTGTAGTCTCCCTTCTTGTACTCTCCCTTCTTGTACTCTCCCTTCTTGTAGTCTCCCTTCTTGTAGTCTCCCTTCTTGTAGTCTCCCTTCTTGTAGTCTCCCTTCTTGTAGTCTCCCTTCTTGTAGTCTCCCTTCTTGTAGTCTCCCTTCTTGTAATCTCCCTTCTTATAGTCTCCCTTCTTGTAGTCTCCCTTCTTGTAGTCTCCCTGCTTGTAGTCTCCCTGCTTGTAGTCTCCCTTCTTGTAGTCTCCCTTCTTGTAGTCTCCCTGCTTGTAGTCTCCCTTATTGTAGTCTCCCTTCTTGTAGTCTCCCTGCTTGTAGCCTCCCTTCTTGTAGTCTCCCTTCTTGTAGTCTCCCTTCTTGTAGTCTCTCTTCTTGTAGTCTCCCTTCTTGTAGTCTCCCTTCTTGTAGTCTCCCTTCTTGTAGTCTCCCTCCTTGTAGTCTCCCTTATTGTAGTCTCCCTTATTGTAGTCTCCCTTCTTGTAGTATCCCTTCTTGTACTCTCCCTTCTTGTAGTCTCCCTTCTTGTACTCTCCCTTCTTGTAGTCTCCCTTCTTGTACTCTCCCTTCTTGTAGTCTCCCTTCTTGTAGTCTCCCATCTTGTAGTCTCCCTTCTTGTAGTCTCCCTTCTTGCAGTCTCCCTTCTTGTAGTCTCTCTTCTTGTAGTCTCCCTTCTTGTAGTCTCCCTTCTTGTCTCCCTTATTGTAGTCTCCCTTCTTGTATTCTCCCTTCTTGTATTCTCCCTTCTTGTAGTCTCCCTTCTTGTAGTCTCCCTTCTTGTAGTCTCCCTTCTTGTAGTCTCCCTTCTTGTAGTCTCCCTTCTTATAGTCTCTCTTCTTGTTGTCACCCTTCTTGTAGTCTCCCTTCTTGTAGTCTCGCTTCTTGTAGTCTCCCTTCTTGTAGTCTCCCTTCTTGTAGTCTTTCTTCTTGTAGTCTCCCTTCTTGTAATCTCCCTTCTTGTAGTCTCCCTTCTTGTAGTCTCCCTGCTTGTAGTCTCCCTTCTTGTAGTCTCCCTTCTTGTAGTATCCCTTGTAGTCTCCCTTCTTGTAGTCTCCCTGCTTTTAGTCTCCCTTCTTGTAGTCTCCCTTCTTGTAGTCTCCCTTCTTGTAGTCTCCCTGCTTGTAGTCTCCCTTCTTGTAGTCTCCCTTCTTGTAATCTCCCTTCTTATAGTCTCCCTTCTTGTAGTCTCCCTTCTTGTAGTCTCCCTGCTTGTAGTCTCCCTGCTTGTAGTCTCCCTTCTTGTAGTCTCCCTTCTTGTAGTCTCCCTTCTTGTAGTCTCCCTTCTTGTAGTCTCCCTTCTTGTAGTCTCCCTTCTTATAGTCTCTCTTCTTGTTGTCACCCTTCTTGTAGTCTCCCTTCTTGTAGTCTCGCTTCTTGTAGTCTCCCTTCTTGTAGTCTCCCTTCTTGTAGTCTTTCTTCTTGTAGTCTCCCTTCTTGTAATCTCCCTTCTTGTAGTCTCCCTTCTTGTAGTCTCCCTGCTTGTAGTCTCCCTTCTTGTAGTCTCCCTTCTTGTAGTATCCCTTGTAGTCTCCCTTCTTGTAGTCTCCCTGCTTTTAGTCTCCCTTCTTGTAGTCTCCCTTCTTGTAGTCTCCCTTCTTGTAGTCTCCCTGCTTGTAGTCTCCCTTCTTGTAGTCTCCCTTCTTGTAGTCTCCCTTCTTGTAGTCTCCCTTCTTATAGTCTCCCTTCTTGTAGTCTCCCTTCTTGTAGTCTCCCTGCTTGTAGTCTCCCTGCTTGTAGTCTCCCTTCTTGTAGTCTCCCTTCTTGTAGTCTCCCTGCTTGTAGTCTCCCTTTTTGTACTCTCCCTTCTTGTAGTCTCCCTGCTTGTAGTCTCCCTTCTTGTAGTCTCCCTGCTTGTAGTCTCCCTTCTTGTAGTCTCCCTGCTTGTAGTCTCCCTTCTTGTAGTCTCCCTTCTTGTAGTCTCCCTTCTTGTAGTCTCCCTGCTTGTAGTCTCCCTTCTTGTAGTCTCCTTGCTTGTAGTCTCCCTTCTTGTAGTCTCCCTTCTTGTAGTCTCCCTTCTTGTAGTCTCCCTTCTTGTAGTCTCCCTTCTTGTAGTCTCCCTGCTTGTAGTCTCCCTTCTTGTAGTCTCCCTGCTTGTAGTCTCCCTTCTTGTAGTCTCCCTTCTTGTAGTCTCCCTTCTTGTAAGCTCCCTGCTTGTAGTCTCCCTTCTTGTAGTCTCCCTGCTTGTAGTCTCCCTTCTTGTAGTCTCCCTTCTTGTAGTCTCCCTTCTTGTAGTCTTCCTTCCTGTAGTCTCCCTTCTTGTAGTCTCCCTTCTTGTAGTCTCCCTTCTTGTAGTCTCCCTGCTTGTAGTCTCCCTTCTTGTAGTCTCCCTTCTTGTAGTCTCCCTTCTTGTAGTCTCCCTTCTTGTAGTCTCCCTTCTTGTAGTCTCCCTGCTTGTAGTCTCCCTTCTTGTAGTCTCCCTGCTTGTAGTCTCCCTTCTTGTAGTCTCCCTGCTTGTAGTCTCCCTTCTTGTAGTCTCCCTTCTTGTAGTCTCCCTTCTTGTAGTCTCCCTTCTTGTAGTCTCCCTTCTTGTAGTCTCCCTTCTTGTAGTCTCCCTGCTTGTAGTCTCCCTTCTTGTAGTCTCCCTTCTTGTAGTCTCCCTTCTTGTAGTCTCCCTTCTTGTAGTCTCCCTTCTTGTAGTCTCCCTGCTTGTAGTCTCCCTTCTTGTAGTCTCCCTTCTTGTAGTCTCCCTTCTTGTAGTCTCCCTTCTTGTAGTCTCCCTTCTTGTAGTCTCCCTTCTTGTAGTCTCCTGCTTGTAGTCTCCCTTCTTGTAGTCTCCCTTCTTGTAGTCTCCCTTCTTGTAGTCTCCCTTCTTGTAGTCTCCCTTCTTGTAGTCTCCCTTCTTGTAGTCTCCCTGCTTGTAGTCTCCCTTCTTGTAGTCTCCCTTCTTGTAGTCTCCCTTCTTGTAGTCTCCCTTCGTCCCCTCGTCGAGTGTACTAGAATTATTGCATTTTAAATCACATTGTGGTCTTGAAAGACCGGAGGGGGACTCAGGTGACTAACACCAAGGTACCTACTTACTGCTAGGTGAACACTGGTAGCTGGTGTAAGGTGACTAACACCCAGGTACCTGCTTACTGCTAGGTGAACACTGGTAGCTGGTGTAAAGTGACTAACGCCCAGGTACCTACTTACTGCTAGGTGAACACTGGTAGCTGGTGTAAGGTGACTAACATCCAGGTACCTACTTACTGCTAGGTGAACACTGACAACAGGTGTAAGGTAACTAACACCCAGGTACCTACTGACTGCTAGGTGAACACTGACAACAGGTGTAAGGTAACTAACACCCAGGTACCTACTTACTGCTAGGTAAACACTGACAGCAGGTGTAAGGTAACTAACGCCCAGGTACCTACTGACTGCTATCGTGTGACCAGGAAGTTACAGCAGTATGATGTATGTCTCTATGTCGCGGATGAGAGAGAGAAGTAGAGCCAGTACTGTTTACCTGGAGGGGTTCCCGGGGATCACAGCCCCCCCCCCCCGTCCTCTCCGTGACCTTGGGAGGGGACAACTTTTCACCGTGACAGCAGAACTTTTCACTGTAACAGCAGAACTTTTCACTGTGACAGCAGAACTTTTCACTGTGACACCAGAACTTTTCACTGTGACACCAGAACTTTTCACTGTGACACCAGAACTTTTCACTGTGACACCAGAACTTTTCACTGTGACACCAGAACTTTTCACTGTGACACCAGAACTTTTCACTGTGACACCAGAACTTTTCACTATGACACCAGAACTTTTCACTGTGACACCAGAACTTTTCACTATGACACCAGAACTTTTCACTGTGACACCAGAACTTTTCACTGTGACACCAGAACTTTTCACTGTGACACCAGAACTTTTCACTGTGACACCAGAACTTTTCACTGTGAGAGCAGAACTTTTCACTGTGACACCAGAACTTTTCACTGTGACACCAGAACTTTTCACTATGACACCAGAGCTTTTCACTGTATCAGCAGCAGAACTTTTCACTGCATCAGCAGCAGAACTTTTCACTGCATCAGCAGCAGAACTTTTCACTGCATCAGCAGCAGAACTTTTCACTGTATCAGCAGCAGAACTTTTCACTGCATCAGCAGCAGAACTTTTCACTGCATCAGCAGCAGAACTTTTCACTGCATCAGCAGCAGAACTTTTCACTGCATCAGCAGCAGAACTTTTCACTGCATCAGCAGCAGAACTTTTCACTGCATCAGCAGCAGAACTTTTCACTGCATCAGCAGCAGAACTTTTCACTGTATCAGCAGCAGAACTTTTCACTGCATCAGCAGCAGAACTTTTCACTGCATCAGCAGCAGAACTTTTCACTGCATCAGCAGCAGAACTTTTCACTGTATCAGCAGCAGAACTTTTCACTGCATCAGCAGCAGAACTTTTCACTGCATCAGCAGCAGAACTTTTCACTGCATCAGCAGCAGAACTTTTCACTGCATCAGCAGCAGAACTTTCCACCTCACGACACCTTTTTCAGTTTTTCCCCACCAACTTGTTTCACTGCCGACCCCCCCCCCCCCCCTGCTGGTCGCTGACAGTGTCGACCCCCACAAGTTCCTGCCCAAAATTGGGTTAATTGGGAGTGTGGTGTAATATGAGGGGGAGAGGGACCCAAACTCCAGCCTTGGGTACGCCAGACTCTGCGATTTATGTTGGTCGATTAGTGGTGGTGGTGATGAGTGATGGTGATGGTGGTAGTGGTGGTTATTGGGTGGGTGATGGTTGTAGGTGGGTGGTAGTGGTGAAGGATGGTGGTGGGTGGTGGTGGTGAGTGATGGTGGTAAGTGGTAGTGGTGGTTATTGGGTGGGTGATGGTTGTAGGTGGGTGGTAGTGGTGAAAGATGGTGTTGGGTGGTGGTGGTGGTGGTTATTGGGTGGGTGTTGGTTGTAGGTGGGTGGTGGTGGTGAAAGATGGTGTTGGGTGGTGGTGGTGGTGGTTATTGGGTGGGTGTTGGTTGTAGGTGGGTGGTAGTGGTGAAGGATGGTGGTGGGTGGTGGTGGTGAGTGATGGTGGTAAGTGGTAGTGGTGGTTATTGGGTGGGTGTTGGTTGTAGGTGGGTGGTAGTGGTGAAAGATGGTGTTGGGTGGTGGTGGTGGTGGTTATTGGGTGGGTGTTGGTTGTAGGTGGGTGGTGGTGGTGAGTGATGGTGATGGTGGTGGTGGTGGTTATTGGGTGGGTGATGGTTGTAGGTGGGTGGTAGTGGTGAAAGATGGTGGTGGTAGTGGTGGTTATTGGGTGGGTGTTGGTTGTAGGTGGGTGGTAGTGGTGAAAGATGGTGTTGGGTGGTGGTGGTGGTGGTTATTGGGTGGGTGTTGGTTGTAGGTGGGTGGTGGTGGTGAGTGATGGTGATGGTGGTGGTGGTGGTTATTGGGTGGGTGATGGTTGTAGGTGGGTGGTAGTGGTGAAAGATGGTGGTGGTAGTGGTGGTTATTGGGTGGGTGTTGGTTGTAGGTGGGTGGTAGTGGTGAAAGATGGTGTTGGGTGGTGGTGGTGGTGGTTATTGGGTGGGTGTTGGTTGTAGGTGGGTGGTGGTGGTGAGTGATGGTGATGGTGGTGGTGGTGGTTATTGGGTGAGTGATGGTTGTAGGTGGGTGGTAGTGGTGAAAGATGGTGTTGGGTGGTGGTGGTGGTAGTGGTGATACCTGCAGGTAGTGGTTAATCATGGAGGTTACTGAGGCTAAATAGTGGTTGTAGCTGTGAATGGTGGTAGTTATGGCGCTGTCAATTGCTGTTATGGCGTGACTGTTAAGGGAGGGATTACAATAGACCCCTGGCTGTCTTCAAGACCCCTGGCTGTCTTCAAGACCCCTGGTTGTCTTCAAGACCCCTGGTTGTCTTCAAGACCCCTGGCTGTCTTCAAGACCCCTGGCTGTCTTCAAGACCCCTTGCTGTCTTCAAGACGCCTGGCTGTCTTCAAGACCCCTTGCTGTCTTCAAGACCCCTGGCTGTCTTCAAGACCCCTGGCTGTCTTCAAGACCTCTTGCTGTCTTCAAGACCCCTGGCTGTCTTCAAGACCCCTTGCTGTCTTCAAGACCCCTGGCTGTCTTCAAGACCCCTTGCTGTCTTCAAGACCCCTGGCTGTCTTCAAGACCCCTGGTTGTCTTCAAGACCCCTGGCTGTCTTCAAGACCCCTTGCTGTCTTCAAGACCCCTGGCTGTCTTCAAGACCCCTTGCTGTCTTCAAGACCCCTGGCTGTCTTCAAGACCCCTGGTTGTCTTCAAGACCCCTGGCTGTCTTCAAGACCCCTGGCTGTCTTCAAGACCCCTGGCTGTCTTCAAGACCCCTGGCTGTCTTCAAGACCCCTGGCTGTCTTCAAGACCCCTTGCTGTCTTCAAGACCCCTGGCTGTCTTCAAGACCCCTTGCTGTCTTCAAGACCCCTGGCTGTCTTCAAGACCCCTTGCTGTCTTCAAGACCCCTGGCTGTCTTCAAGACCCCTGGTTGTCTTCAAGACCCCTGGCTGTCTTCAAGACCCCTGGCTGTCTTCAAGACCCCTGGCTGTCTTCAAGACCCCTGGCTGTCTTCAAGACCCCTTGCTGTCTTCAAGACCCCTGGCTGTCTTCAAGACCCCTGGCTGTCTTCAAGACCCCTGGCTGTCTTCAAGACTCCTGGTTGTCTTCAAGACCCCTGGTTGTCTTCAAGACCCCTGGCTGTCTTCAAGACCCCTGGCTGTCTTCAAGACCCCTGGCTGTCTTCAAGACCCCTGGCTGTCTTCAAGACCCCTGGCTGTCTTCAAGACTCCTGGTTGTCTTCAAGACCCCTGGTTGTCTTCAAGACCCCTGGCTGTCTTCAAGACCCCTGGTTGTCTTCAAGACCCCTGGCTGTCTTCAAGACCCCTGGCTGTCTTCAAGACTCCTGGTTGTCTTCAAGACCCCTGGTTGTCTTCAAGACCCCTGGTTGTCTTCAAGACCCCTGGTTGTCTTCAAGACCCCTGGTTGTCTTCAAGACCCCTGGTTGTCTTCAAGACTCCTGGCTGTCTTCAAGACTCCTGGTTGTCTTCAAGACTCCTGGTTGTCTTCAAGACTCCTGGTTGTCTTCAAGACCCCTGGTTGTCTTCAAGACCCCTGGTTGTCTTCAAGACCCCTGGTTGTCTTCAAGACCCCTGGTTGTCTTCAAGACCCCTGGTTGTCTTCAAGACTCCTGGTTGTCTTCAAGACCCCTGGTTGTCTTCAAGACCCCTGGTTGTCTTCAAGACCCCTGGTTGTCTTCAAGACCCCTGGTTGTCTTCAAGACCCCTGGTTGTCTTCAAGACTCCTGGCTGTCTTCAAGACTCCTGGTTGTCTTCAAGACTCCTGGTTGTCTTCAAGACTCCTGGTTGTCTTCAAGACCCCTGGTTGTCTTCAAGACCCCTGGTTGTCTTCAAGACCCCTGGTTGTCTTCAAGACTCCTGGCTGTCTTCAAGACCCCTGGTTGTCTTCAAGACTCCTGGCTGTCTTCAAGACTCCTGGTTGTCTTCAAGACCCCTGGTTGTCTTCAAGACCCCTGGTTGTCTTCAAGACTCCTGGCTGTCTTCAAGACCCCTGGTTGTCTTCAAGACCCCTGGTTGTCTTCAAGACTCCTGGCTGTCTTCAAGACCCCTGGTTGTCTTCAAGACCCCTGGCTGTCTTCAAGACTCCTGGCTGTCTTCAAGACTCCTGGTTGTCTTCAAGACCCCTGGTTGTCTTCAAGACCCCTGGTTGTCTTCAAGACCCCTGGTTGTCTTCAAGACTCCTGGTTGTCTTCAAGACTCCTGGTTGTCTTCAAGACCCCTGGTTGTCTTCAAGACCCCTGGTTGTCTTCAAGACCCCTGGTTGTCTTCAAGACCCCTGGTTGTCTTCAAGACTCCTGGTTGTCTTCAAGACCCCTGGTTGTCTTCAAGACCCCTGGCTGTCTTCAAGACCCCTGGTTGTCTTCAAGACCCCTGGTTGTCTTCAACATCCCTGGCTGTCTTCAAGGCCCCTGGCTGCCTTCAAGACCCCTGGCTGTCTTCAAGACCCCTGGTTGTCTTCAAGACCCCTGGTTGTCTTCAAGACCCCTGGTTGTCTTCAAGATCCCTGGCTGTCTTCAAGACCCCTGGCTGTCTTCAAGACCCCTGGCTATCAAGACCCCTGGCTGTCTTCAAGACCCCTGATTGTCTTCAAGACCCCTGATTGTCTTCAAGACCCCTGGTTGTCTTCAACATCCCTGATTGTCTTCAAGACCCCTGGTTGTCTTCAAGACCCCTGGTTGTCTTCAAGACCCCTGGCTGTCTTCAAGACCTCTGGTTGTCTTCAAAACCCCTGGTTGTCTTCAAGACCCCTGGTTGTCTTCAAGACCCCTGGTTGTCTTCAAAACCCCTGGTTGTCTTCAAGACCCCTGGTTGTCTTCAAAACCCCTGGCTGCCTTCAAGACCCCTGGTTGTCTTCAAGACCCCTGGTTGTCTTCAAGACCCCTGGTTGTCTTCAAAACCCCTGGTTGTCTTCAAGACCCCTGGTTGTCTTCAAAACCCCTGGTTGTCTTCAAGACCCCTGGTTGTCTTCAAGACCCCTGGTTGTCTTCAAAACCCCTGGCTGCCTTCAAGACCCCTGGTTGTCTTCAAGACCCCTGGTTGTCTTCAAGACCCCTGGCTGTCTTCAAGACCCCTGGCTGTCTTCAAGACCCCTGGTTGTCTTCAAGACCCCTGGTTGTCTTCAAGACCCCTGGCTGTCTTCAAGACCCCTGGTTGTCTTCAAGACCCCTGGTTGTCAAGACCCCTGGTTGTCTTCAAAACCCCTGGTTGTCTTCAAGACCCCTGGTTGTCTTCAAGACCCCTGGTTGTCTTCAAAACCCCTGGTTGTCTTCAAGACCCCTGGCTGTCTTCAAGACCTCTGGTTGTCTTCAAAACCCCTGGCTGTCTTCAAGACCCCTGGCTGTCTTCAAGACCCCTGGCTGTCTTCAAGACCCCTGGCTGTCTTCAAGACCCCTGGCTGTCTTCAAGACCCCTTGCTGTCTTCAAGACCCCTGGCTGTCTTCAAGACCCCTGGTTGTCTTCAAGACCCCTGGCTGTCTTCAAGACCCCTGGCTGTCTTCAAGACCCCTGGCTGTCTTCAAGACCCCTGGCTGTCTTCAAGACCCCTGGTTGTCTTCAAGACCCCTGGCTGTCTTCAAGACCCCTGGTTGTCTTCAAGACCCCTGGTTGTCTTCAAGACCCCTGGCTGTCTTCAAGACCCCTGGTTGTCTTCAAGACCCCTGGTTGTCTTCAAGACCCCTGGTTGTCTTCAAGACCCCTGGTTGTCTTCAAGACCCCTGGCTGTCTTCAAGACCCCTGGCTGTCTTCAAGACCCCTGGTTGTCTTCAAGACCCCTGGCTGTCTTCAAGACCCCTGGTTGTCTTCAAGACCCCTGGTTGTCTTCAAGACCCCTGGCTGTCTTCAAGACCCCTGGTTGTCTTCAAGACCCCTGGTTGTCTTCAAGACCCCTGGCTGTCTTCAAGACCCCTGGTTGTCTTCAAGACCCCTGGTTGTCTTCAAGACCCCTGGTTGTCTTCAAGACCCCTGGTTGTCTTCAAGACCCCTGGTTGTCTTCAAGACCCCTGGTTGTCTTCAAGACCCCTGGCTGTCTTCAAGACCCCTGGCTGTCTTCAAGACCCCTGGCTGTCTTCAAGACCCCTGGTTGTCTTCAAGAGGGAACTGGTCAGTACCTGACCAGCCAGGTTATGGTTCCCACGTTGGTTTACGTGTGGCCAGCAGTAACAGCCTCTTTGATCAGTCCCTGATCCATTACGACTCCTGGTCATGGGCCAGGCCGGGGGGCGTTGACCCCCGGAACACCCTCCAGGTACGTAGGTAGAGGGACCTGGACAAGTATCTTCACCAGGTGCCAGATCAAGCAGGCTGTGTTGGATATGTAGGTCAGTGGATCTCCAGTAGTAGTGGTACTGGTAGCAGTAGCAGTACTAGTGGTACTGGTACTAGTTGTACTGGTAGCAGTAGCAGTACTAGTGGTACTGGTACTAGTTGTACTGGTAGCAGTAGCAGTACTAGTGGTACTGGTAGTAGTGGTGGTACTAGTGGTACTGGTAGCAGTAGCAGTGCTAATGGTACTGGTAGTATTAGTGGTACTAGTTGTACTGGTAGCACTATCAGTACCAGTGGTACTGGTAGTAGTGGTGGTACTAGTGGTACTGGTAGTAATGGTGGTACTAGTGGTACTGGTAGTGCTAGTACTGGTAGCATTGGTACTGGTAGCAGTAGCACTACTAGTGGTACTGGAGGCACTAGTACTGGCACTGGTAGTGGTGGTACTAGTGTTACTGGTAGTACTAGCACTGGTACTGGTGGTACTGGTAGTGGTGGTAGTGTTACTGGTAGTACTGGCACTGGTAGTGGTAGTATTAGTACTGGTACTGGTAGTACTAGTACTGGTAGTGGTGGTACTGGTACTAGTAGTACTAGTGCTGGTACCGGTGGTACTGGTAGTGGTGGTAGTAGTGGGACTGGTAGTACCAGCACTGGTACTGGAAGTACTAGTACTGGTACTAGTAGTACTGGTACCGGTGGTACTGGTACCAGTGGTGGAACACAAACAACGGGAAAGGTTAGGTTACTGGTAGTACCAGCACTGGTACTGGTAGTACTAGTACCGGTGGTACTGGTACCGGTGGTACTGGTACCAGTGGTACTGGTACCGGTGGTACTGGTACCAGTGGTACTGGTACCAGTGGTACTGGTACCCGTGGTACTGGTACCAGTGGTACTGGTACCAGTGGTACTGGTACCCGTGGTACTGGTACCCGTGGTACTGGTACCAGTGGTACTGGTACCCGTGGTACTGGTACCAGTGGTACTGGTACCAGTGGTACTGGTACCAGTGGTACTGGTACCAGTGGTACTGGTACCAGTGGTACTGGTACCCGTGGTACTGGTACCAGTGGTGGAGCACACGAGGAAAGGTGTGCTGGCAATTTACAGCATCATTCTGCGACCAATTACTCTCATCTGCGCTTCTTCTCCCTCGCCTTGATGATGCTGAGATTATGTTGGGGAGGGGAGGGGGTGGTGGGGGTCTTGGACTTTAGAGGGTAGGGGACAGCTGGTAGTGGGGGTGGGTAGGGGGTGGGGGAAAGCTTTTAGTGGGGGTGGGTAGGGGTGGGGGACAGCTGGTTGTGGGGTGGGTAGGGGGTGGGGGACAGCTGGTAGTGGGGGTGGGGGACAGCTGGTAGTGGGGGTGGGGGACAGCTTGTAGTGGGGGTAGGTAGGGGAAGGGTGGGGGACTGCTGGCAGTGGGGGTGGGTAGGGGAAGGGGGTGTGTTAGTATACCTGTGGTATACCTGTAGAATTCCACATAGAACCCTGAGAAATCTTGTATGTTAGTTTGCGTCACATAGAACCGTCAGGTTGCGTCACATAGAACCGTCAGGTTGCGTCACATAGAACCGTCAGGTTGCGTCACATAGAACCGTCAGGTTGCGTCACATAGAACCGTCAGGTTGCGTCACATGGAACCGTCAGGTTGCGTCACATAGAACCGTCAGGTTGCGTCACATAGAACCGTCAGGTTGCGTCACAGAACCATCAGGTTGCGTCACAGAACCGTCAGGTTGCGTCACATAGAACCGTCAGGTTGCGTCACATAGAACCATCAGGTTGCGTCACAGAACCGTCAGGTTGCGTCACATAGAACCGTCAGGTTGCGTCACATAGAACCGTCAGGTTGCGTCACATAGAACCGGCAATTTGTTTTACGCAAATAGTCGTAGTACTAAAAACAAGTGCGGGTAACATTGATGTATTTGAAATAATTGAGACTTGGTTTAATTTAAAGAGTCGGGATATGCCTATTAAATGTAACATTCAGGGTTTCGAGTTGTTTCACATTGACAAAAATAATGTGAAGGAAGGTGGGTGGCACTATTTGTCGGAGAACATTTGAATTGCTGTATAAAAATGGGTAGAAAGGTGAGGAACACACGCTCAGTTTGGGTAGAATTTCTGAGGGACGTAGAAAATAATTTTGGGTGTGTTATACCGTCCTCCAAGCTTAGCTAAGGTCCGAAGGAGAAACCATACCACGGGTGGGGTTTGAACCCGCGACCAGAGTGTCACAAAACTCCAGACCGTCGTGTTAGCCACTGGACCAGCTAGCCACAATAAGATTCATCCAACTAGGTATATTTCTACACTATAGGAAGGTTAGCATAGGCCACCACTGTGACCACAAATGCAAGTTTTTACAGACGAATCTCCCGCCAGCGTGACGAACTCTAGCTCAAGTCCCTTCACTGCCGTCAACATGAATCATGTTGACGGCAGTGAAGGGACTTGAGCTAGAGTTTGTCACGGCCACGCTAGCTGGAGATTCGTCTGTAAAAACTTGCATTTGTGGTCACAGTGGTGGCCTATGCTAACCTTCCTATAGTGTAGAAATATACCTAGTTGGATGAATCTTATTGTGGCTAGCTGGTCCAGTGGCTAACACGACGGTCTGGAGTTTTGTGACACTCTGGTCGGGGGTTCAAACCCCACCCGTGGTATGGTTTGTTTGCAATCGTGTCATTACGATTTCGTGAGTCGAGTCGAGTCCGAAGGAGACTTCTTCGGGAAGAAACTGCTGAGGTTTCAAGGCACGATAATGTAGTAATTCTAGGGAACTTCAACTTGAGTTAAATTGATTGGAATTTCCTGACTGGAAATCTAGAATCAGACGACTTACCAGAGGTGATTTTCAAGATAGTTTTTTTAAAGTAGTCTATGATAGAACCAACGAGGAGAAATAACCTGCTTCATATGATTCTGGCAGACAAGGCTACCTTGGTATACAATACCGACAGGTTGGTAGGTAAGACACATAAGCAACAGTTAGGCAACTTTTTTCCGAAACGTTTCGCCTACACAGTAGGCCTACTTTCTGTATTCGACTGATGAAGCCTACTGTGTAGGCGAAACGTTTCGGAATAAAGTTGCCTAACTCTTGCCTATGTGTCTTACCTACCAACCTGTCGGTATTGTATACCATTTTGATGTTCATCTTGTCAGACACTGCAACACATGGCATCTTGGTACAGAAAACACCTTGGACAAACTTTTCAAGTGAGAAGTGTTGGATCTGAGAAGGACCTGACCTCTCAGTGGCTACATTCTCACTACTACTACTACTCTGCACCTCTCCTTCCGACAGTATTTAAGTCTCTGCACTGTCGCTTGATCTTCAGATAGTTCCTGACTATGGAACTGAACTTCTCCAGGCTGAGGGACTGACAACCTCAAATTCTACGACTTCAAGGGCGATGGACTGATTACATCGTCTTCACATCTCTACTGTTCCTACCTACTTTCTGTATTCGACTGATGAAGCCTACTGTGTAGGCGAAACGTTTCGGAATAAAGTTGCCTAACTGTTGCTTATGTGTCTTACCTACCAAGGCTACCTTATTGGTCAAACTCGCCCTTGCTTGCTCCACCACTTTAACCTCCTTATTAATCCCCTAAAGTGGTAGGTGCGAGAGAAAAAGTGGTAGAGAGCACTGGGCTCAGTGCTCAGTCCATGGGAAAGAAGACAGAAGAAGAAGAAGAAGAAGAGGAGGAGGAAAAAGAAGAGGAAACTACTAAACTGGTAAATGTACAGAGAACCTCCACAGCTCGTATAAACTCAGGCAATCCCCTAAACAAATTACTAGGAATGCTTGAAGTCCCTAGAGTTTCACCCTTTAGAATGGAGGTGAAAAAGATACATCATAATGGATAAGTGTAAGGTACTTGCCCTTGGTAATGAAAATAACCCTCGAAGCTATAATCTAGGTGAAGTAGAGCTTGGTCATACAGAATGTGAAAAAGACTTGGGAGTCATGGTGAGCAGAAATCTAAAGCCAAGACAGCAGTGCCTTAGTGTGCGCAACAAGGCCAACAGATTACTTGGATTTATCTCAAGAAGTATAAGTAACAGAAGTCCAAAAGTTATTTTACAGCTCTATACATCACTCTAGGCTGGAATACTGCTGTACATTAACATCTCCATACAAAGCAGGTGAAATCGCAGATCTAGAGAGTGTACAGAGATCCTTTACTGCACGTATAAGTTCTGTCAAGCACCTTAACTACTGGGAACGCTTGGAAGCACTTGACTTGTACTCGTTGGAACGCAGGAGGGAGAGATATATCATAATCTACACTTGGAAAATCTTGGAAGGAATGGTCCCAAATCTGCACACAGAAATCACTCCCTACGAAAGTAAAAGACTGGGCAGGCGATGCAAAATGCCCCCAATAAAAAGTAGGGGCGCCATTGGTACACTAAGAGAAAACACCATAAGTGTCCGGGGCCCAAAACTGTTCAACAGCCTCCCATCAAGCATTAGGGGAATTGCCAATAAACCCCTCGCTGCCTTCAAGACCCCTGGCTGCCTTCAAGACCCCTGGCTACCTTCAAGACCCCTGGCTGCCTTCAAGACCCCTGGCTGCCTTCAAGACCCCTGGCTGCCTTCAAGAGAGAGCTGGACAGATACCTAAAGTCAGTGCCGGATCAGCCGGGCTGTGGCTCGTACGTCGGACTGCGTGCGGCCAGCAGTAACAGCCTAGTTGATCAGGCCATGATCCATCGGGAGGCCTGGTCATGGACCGGGCCGCGGGGGCGTTGATCCCCGGAATAACCTCCAGGTAACCTCCAGGTATCACTAGTGAGGCCTCATTTAGATTACGCTGCTCAGTTTTGGTCTCCTTACTACAGGATGGACATAGACTCATTAGAGAACATACAGAGAAGAATGACTAAAATGATTTACTGTGTAAGGAACCTCCCGTATGAAGATAGACTTAAAGCCTTAAATCTCCACTCTCTGGAGAGGCGTAGAATGAGGGGAGATATCATTGAAGTGTATAAGTGGATGACGAGCATAAACAAGGGAGACATTAATAAAGTACTGAGGGTGTCGAACCAGGTAAGAACCAGGAATAATGGATTTAAGTTGGATAAATTTAGATTTAGAAAGGACATAGGTAAGTACTGGTTTTCTAACAGAGTTGTAGATGTGGAAAAAGACACTTATGTACAGTTAAGGACATTTATTAAAGGAAACGTTTCGCCACGAGTGGCTTCTTCAGTCCTAATACATTATTA
>NC_091386.1:3038068-3099782 GCF_038502225.1 Cherax quadricarinatus
AACAAACTTATGGGCCACCCTGTATACACAGGAAAAAAAGAAGAACTTCAGAAAATGAACATTTTAAGCTTAACCCTTAAACTGTCCAAACGCAGATCTATGTTTTTTCAACATTTGAATGTAAAAAAAACGTAGAGCTTTATTTTTTTTTTTTTTTTTTTTTTTACATTTGAAAATGCGTAAAAAAACTTTGATCTACTTTTTTTTTTTTGTTATATTTGAAAATATGTAAAAAAAACAGATCTACTTTTGGAGCAGTACGCATGTGTATGTAGATCTGTTTGGAAAGTTTAACCCTTAAACGGTCCAAACAGATCGACATTCAAATTCGTATTGCTCCAAAAGTAAATCTACTTTTTTTTTTACATATTTTCAATAACAAAAAAAAAAATAGACAAGTTTTTTTTACACTTTTTCAAATGTAACACAAAAAAATTACATTTTTTTACATACTTTCATATGTTGAAAAAACGTATATATACGTTTGGACCGTTTAAGGGTTAAGGGTTAAAAACAAAACACTCACTCGTCATATCTGAAGACAACAGTGCCCCTATCAGGATCAGCTTCTATGTTGTAGAACGGGAACCTGGACTGATAGAGTTTAACCACTGGGTTGTCCACTTTCTTGCCCAATAGGTCAAGCAAATAAAAGAAATTTGTAGCAGGAAAGCGAATGCCATTTGTCAAGGCATCCTCTCCAAATGTCCGTTCATGATTACGAAACGAGATTGCCGCAGGAGTCTTTCTCTTTGATTCCTTGTTAAGTGCTATTTCCATAGGCACTCCTGGCTGTTAAATTAATAACAATACTTATTAGTACATACTTGCATACTCATAATTACAAGACTAAATAAACAATGTAGTACAGAATACAGTAAGTACATATTCTGTATTACAGAATACTGTACTGTACTGTATTCTGTAATACGTACTGCATCTCCCGTATCCACGGGGGATATGTTCCAAGGACGTGCCGTGGATACCGAAACCACGGATAAGAGCACCCCCTATATACAAGTCCTATACATACTTATTATAAAGTTTAATTGATAAATTATGCACAATAAATGGACAATTATCACTTTTTCACTGATGGGAAGCACTTCACAGCTTCTCTTAGGCTCTGAAGAACTGCCAGCTTCTCTACTTAGCAATCTGGGGCCATTATTATGCAAAATTAAGAGATTTTTTGGGGAACAGTAAATCGTAGATAATTGAAAATGTTGATACCAAATCAGTGGATACAGAGGTCCTACTGCAGTAGCTAAGATCAAGATAAAAAGTAAACAAAGCACGGTACGGACAGGGATCGAACTCGCAGCAAGCGAGTTTAAAACACTGTGGGTTCAATCCCCGCTCATACTGTGGTTTGTTTACAATCATGTCATTATGATTTCTCAAGTTATAAAAAAAAGTAAATTAAATGTTATACACAAAATACAATACAAAGAATTAGGGATGGAGATACAATCACTGAACAGGAGAAAATGAGTAAGACATTAAACAGGAAGTTTCAGGGAGTCTTTATAAAAGAGGATATACACCTACCATCCGACTTACGACCTGCTCGATTTACGACCACTTGACTTACGACCGTGTTTTTTATGCCAAATTTCTGGGAAATAAACAACTATTTGTGTTGTACACAGTGTTTATCCTAAACCTTACAGTATAAAATACAGTGCTAACAGCATAAAAAGTAAAGTAAAACATGAAATACCAAAATAAAACAATAAAATAAAGTCATTACAAAAATGTTTTTTTGATATTCAGTAGTGAAGTTCGACTTACGACCAGTTTCTCGGAACCGAACTCGGCCGTAAGTCAGATGGTAGGTGTATATGTAGCAGATTTAAAACCAAAACAAACGAATTAGAGAATAAGGTAGCTAAACAAAATACTACTGCTGGATACTGAGAAAAAAATAAATGACCAGATAAGATAGTACTACAAGAGGAAAGAATGTGAGGAAAAACAGATATCCCCCAAGGAAAGTTTTTATTTCACTTCAAGGTGGAAAATTGGCAGACAAATGAAGACTGCATACATATTGTGCCAACATTTAAAAAAAGTGACAGGAAGGTCCCTTTACACCACAGACCAGTTTCACTGACTAGCATTTTTGTAAATATACAGTGGACCTCCGCTTTACGATCAGCTCCCAATGCGACCAATTATTTAAGTGTATTTATGCAAGTGTGTTTGTACGTGTATGTTTGGGGGTCTGAAATGGACTAATCGAATTCACAATATTCCTTATGGGAACAAATTCGTTCAGTACTGGCACCTGAACATACTTCTGGAATGAAATAATATCGTAAACCGGGGGTCCACTGTACTGGAAAAAACCACTAGGAGAAAAGTGGACACGATACCGAGAACAACCTACCAAGAAGTAAACAATTCGCTTTTACGTCTGGAAATTCTAACAAGTCAAATATTCGACTATTAGGACTTGCACAAATTATTCAAGAGAAGAATGGATAGGAAAACTATTTTTGCCAAGATTTTAAAAAATCTTTTCATAGTTTCCCCATGAGAGTAATACTGGAAACTTCAAAACCTAGCAGAAATAAATGGTGAATTAAAATGGAAATGGAAGAGAAACTTTCTGTTTGAGGAAACAGTGCAAACAGTAATAGGAAAAAAGTTACAGTGGGAAGATGTCAGGAAGATGTTACAAGTATGGCACCAAAAAGATCTGTATTTCCCCAATAATGTTTTTAATCTACATACGTAAATGATTTACAGAATCAATTAAATGATTATGTCTATAGATGATGCAAAAATATTAGGTCCAATAAATAAGAAAAATTATTTTTTTAGGATGACTTGGATAAATTAAATAAATGGAGTGATAGAATGATATTGAAATGGTACTGTAGATTAACGCTGTGTAATAAAAATGGTTGAGTAAACTCAGATTTGATAAAATACTGGAAGTGTCAGACATAAAGAGGGACCTAGGATCTATCAACAAAAAAAGAAAAAAATCGTCATTGGAAAATAAAAAAAAAAAAAAACGTGAAACTCGCATGCTACTCAAGTAAATTATAAAAGTCTTTGAAATATATGGATAGAGAAATGTTAAAAAAAAACTGTTTCGAGTGCATACTGGGCCATAGTTGGAATATGCAACAGTGATGTGGTACTCACTTGAGGAATGCAGTCAAAAAAAAAAAAAAAAAAAAAAAAAAAAAAAAAGAGGTTACTGATTGCTTATGAAGGTTAAATAAAAGTATATACTAAAGAAAATCTCATTAAGCAGGAAAGAAAACTAAAATTAGTTGGTATAGTAGTATAAATGAAGAAATTATTGTGAAGATAATATTTAGGTGGAAAAGTTTATACCCATTAATGGGAAGGAAATACCATTATTATTTTCCGCACGGTAGTGTTGCCTTTGGTGACCGACCCTAAGCCGACTACCTGAAAACCTAAATAAAGTTTTAAAACTAGTACACTAACTTATTTCCTCAGATAAAGACTAGCATCCAAAAGTCAAGTTATACTTACAGCAACTACTGCCACTTTCATCCACTCCGAGCCAAAATCAATACTCATTATTGTCACGGCACCACTTCTCCCAATCATGGTGAGGAGGGCAACGATTGATAACCCTATCCACCATCTCACTTCTGCAACCGCCATTATCTATGGAAAACACACAATTAGTACACTATGTAAATTTAATACCATTCTCAGTGTTAACTTATCATCGATATTTGCTATAGCAAAAAAATACAGTGGTACCTCGAGTTATGAACTTAATTTGTTCCAGAAGGCTGTTCGAGTGCCGATTCCAAAAGAATTGCTTCCCATAAGGAATAATGTAAATAAGATTAGTCCATTTCAGACCCCCAAAAATACACTTACAAAAGCACTTACGCACTTACAAAAATACTTACAAAAGCACTTACGCACTTACAAAAATACACTTACAAAAGCACTTACGCACTTACAAAAATACACTTACAAAAGCACTTACGCGCTTACAAAAATACACTTACAAAAGCACTTATGCACTTACAAAAATACACTTACAAAAGCACTTACACACTTACAAAAATACACTTACAAAAGCACTTACGCACTTACAAAAATACACTTACAAAAGCACTTACGCACTTACAAAAATACACTTACAAAAGCACTTACGCGCTTACAAAAATACACTTACAAAAGCACTTATGCACTTACAAAAATACACTTACAAAAGCACTTGCACACTTACAAAAGCATTTACGCACTTACGAAAATACTTACAAAAGCGCTTACGCACTTATATAATTGTTTGAGTTGGGAGCTGTACTCAGAGCTATTAAGTGAAAGAGAGTCTAGATGTAGCGACACTGAACCCGGGTGGGTTCATAACAGAATAATCTGTACAGCGAAGCAATGATTCGTATTTCTATTTGGGTTCATTTTATGACCTGTCCCAGAATGTGAACCATAATAATTTACCAACTCCTAGGTACTGTCTTAACTGTTGGGTAAAAGGACACAAGTGCAACTAATGTGACATTTTATTGTGGTAATGTTTTGGACTCCAGGAGCTTAGTCAAGCACTGCCACAATAATACCTGGAGTTTACCTGGAGAGTGTTCCGGGGGTCAACACCCCCGCGGCCCGGTCTGTGACCGGGCCTCCTGGTGGATCAGAGCCTGATCAACCAGGCTGTTACTGCTGGCTGCACGCAAACCAACGTAAGAGCCACAGCCCGGCTGGTCAGGTACCGACTTTAGGTGCTTGTCCAGTGCCAGCTTGAAGACTGCCAGGGGTCTGTTGGTAATCCCCCTTATGTGTGCTGGGAGGCAGTTGAACAGTCTCGGGCCCCTGACACTTATTGTATGGTCTCTTAACGTGCTAGTGGCACCCCTGCTTTTCATTGGGGGGATGTTGCATCGTCTGCCAAGTCTTTTGCTTTCGTAGCGAGTGATTTTCGTGTGCAAGTTCGGTACTAGTCCCTCTAGGATTTTCCATGTTACATTAGTTGCATCTGTGTCCTCTTTACCTAACATTATGTCAGTAATTCTACCATTCTTAATACTACTGTCTTAACTACTACCTAACAGGGTAAACAGGTATTAGGAAATGCACCATGTCCTACGTTGCCCAGGATTCAACCTGGTCCTTTAAAGTTGAGTGTTACACCATACTAGGAGATACCCAAGAGTACCAATAAAACTCTAGAAGGTAGAAGGTTCGAGTCTCCCCGCAGTTATTTTCAATAACTATATTTACCTAGAAAGCAAATGCACTATATGACAGTTGCTTCGAATATAATGAAAATTTCTGTACATGTTAGCGACTAATAAAGCAAAAGTTGTGACTGCGAGAAACTGATCTTTTCAAGAGAGCCAATGGTAGGTACCAAATTTGCCACTGCTGCTCTGTACTTATTAAAAATTGAACTATTGCGATTTCATGAGCCATTACCTTCTTAAATTTGCAGTTTAATAATAAATATGCAATTCCCACGACGTTTTTGATCCCATGTGGTAAACTATATAATAAATGGTAGAAGAAACTCAGGCATTTTATGCCTGACTCGGCCATAAACAGTGTATCTTGCTTTATGCTATAATTATACATACCCAGTGTTCAGTCTACCATGGAAGAACAATATATTCCAGTCATAACACAGACCAGCCCATTAGATATACATGATCTGAGTACAGTAGGATCCCCGTATCCATGGGGGATATGTTCCAAGGACCTGCCGTGGATACCGAAACCATGGATAGTAGCAAACCCTATACGTATACAAGTCCCATACATACCTATTATAAAGTTCAATTGATAAATTATGCACAATAAGCAGTGAATTATCACTTTCATTGATGGGAAGCTTTTCTAGAGCTTTGAAGAACTGCCAGGTTTTCTATTTTTGTGCTTTGGGGCCATTAGTGTGCAAAATTAAGAGGTACGTATTTTTGGGCCACAGTAAACCATGGATAACAAACCATGGATAACGAATCAGTGTATACGGGGGTTCTAAAGGACCCTAATGGAAACAAGTTACTTCGACTTTTCTGGGTTATCCCAAGTTCTCTACACATATGCTGCTATGTATGATAATCTATGTAACTGTATTTGTGTATACCTGAATAAACTTACTGTATTTTGGGGCTATCATTAAGTCATCGTATTTTACCTCTGTATAACTAGTATGATGAAATGAAATACAATTTATAATATAAAATAAATGACGAATATTTTATCGCCTGGCAACCAGATAACTTAACATTTAACCACGTTGCCAGATGCAACACGTATATTTGCTACCAATTTGCTCACCCGAGGCTCATTTCATATTACATGCATGGGGGACCACTGAACCCATTAGGCTTATGCAATGCATGGGGGAACGGGAGGCGAACAGATTCAATCCAAGGAAGGGGAGGACATTTTTACAGGTTTAACCTGGAATTTACCTGGAGTGTGTTCGGGGGGGGAGGTCAACGCCCCCGTGACAACCTATAAACTGGCTGCTACGTACCTGCCAGGCAAATAAAACTTGGCAAAAAAATGTCGCATACTGTACATCTGTAATGCCTTTGTAATACGTAATTATTCTGCAGTGTGTAATATTGTATCTCTGTAAATGACTTACAAACTACAGTGGACCCCCGCATAACGATCACCTCCCAATGCGACCAATTATGTAAGTGTATTTATGTAAGTCCTTTTGTACGTGTATGTTTGGGGGTCTGAAATAGACTAATCTAATTCACAATATTCCTTATGGGAACAAATTTGGTCAGTACTGGCACCTGAACATACTTCTGGAATGAAAAAATATCGTTAACCGGGGGTCCACTGTAATTTGTAAAACATATGGAAGATAATTTTGCTGTATTTTTCATCTGCATTATGCACACCTAGTAATGCAGCGACTAATACACTCGACTCACAACAAAGTGGACCTGTGTGGCTAATTAATGGGCGAGGTCGAACCAAAACATCACAAGTTTCATTCTCCTTCGTGCGGGTTATGTGTGTATGTGATTATTATTCCAGTCGCTGTAGTGTGCCTTCTTATTCTCAAGAGAACCAGGGGTTGAACCCCATATTAGGCCGTACATATTAACAAGTCTTGCGGCACTTTCTACAAGTCACCTAGCCCGGTGGCCTGGTGGCTAAAGCTCTCGCTTCACACACGGAGGGCCCGGGTTCGATTCACGGAGGGTGGAAACATTTCGACACGTTTCCTTACACCTGTTGTCCTGTTCACCTAGCAGCAAATAGGTACCTGGGTGTTAGTGGACTGGTGTGGGTGGCATCCTGGGTGTTAGTGGACTGGTGTGGGTCGCATCCTGGGTGTTAGTGGACTGGTGTGGGTCGCATCCTGGGTGTTAGTGGACTGGTGTGGGTCGCATCCTGGGTGTTAGTGGACTGGTGTGGGTCGCATCCTGGGTGTTAGTGGACTGGTGTGGGTCGCATCCTGGGTGTTAGTGGACTGGTGTGGGTCGCATCCTGGGTGTTAGTGGACTGGTGTGGGTCCTGGGTGTTAGTGGACTGGTGTGGGTCGCATCCTGGGTGTTAGTGGACTGGTGTGGGTCGCATCCTGGGGGACAAGATTAAGGACCACAATGGAAATAAGTTAGACAGTCCTCGATGATGCACTGACTTTTTTGGGTTATCCTGGGTGGCTAACCCTCCAGGGTTAAAAATCCGAACGAAATATCTTATCTTAGATACCTAGAAGTTAGTTAACTGCTGTAGGTGGCATCCTGGGGACATTATAATCACGGAGAAGCGCTAAACCTGTACGATTATACAGCACACGTGGGGGTGGATGGAAGGTATTCAGGCTTAATTCAGGGAACCAGAGCACAGATCAAATTCCCTGGATCAAGAGCCCCTCACCAACATCAAGAAATCTTATCTTATCTTACTGGTCATGTTCCTAGGAAAGAGCTAAACCTGCAGGGGCCCATACCGCACCTGGGGAATGACTGCTAAAATTTACGACAACCAAAAAAATTACCAGATTACCACTGGGGGTCATCGTAATAAAAATTTTCCAGCGCTAAACCTGTAGGGGCCCACGCAGCGCCTGGGGAGCAAGAAATAAGAAAGTTTATCCAAAATAACCAATAAATGCCGGACTTATTTCCATTAGGGTCGTCGTAATAGAGACGGAAATTAAACTTAAAAAAAATATTTAAAATATATTCGGGTCTACGAAATTAGGTCGTCGTAATGAGGTGATGGAAGAACCTAACTCCATCTCCCTGGATCAAGAGCCCCTCGCCAGCCTGGGAAGAACCTAACTCCATCTCCCTGGATCAAGAGCCCCTCACCAGCCTGGGAAGAACCTAACTCCATCTCCCTGGATCAAGAGCCCCTCACCAGCCTGGGAAGAACCTAACTCCATCTCCCTGGATCAAGAGCCCCTCACCAGCCTCGGAAGAACCTAACTCCATCTCCCTGGATCAAGAGCCCCTCACCAGCCTGGGAAGAACCTAACTCCATCTCCCTGGATCAAGAGCACCCTCACCAGCCTGGGAAGAACCTAACTCCATCTCCCTGGATCAAGAGCACCCTCACCAGCCTGGGAAGAACCTAACTCCATCTCCCTGGATCAAGAGCACCCTCACCAGCCTGGTAATAGAGGTCATAACAGCTTGTCACACCTCAAACACTCACATTAACCTCATTTAACATTAACAAATTAACAAACATTATAAACACAGGTAAAAACATCTGTAAATTCAGCCAACAAATGTAAATAAAACATCTGTAAATTAACTTATAATTAACATTACAATTTCCTGGACAGACTCGCAGATATTTTCCAAAATTTACTGAAAAAACTAATAATTTTGTGTTAAATTAACATATTAACGAGTCAAAATAAATAATTGTAAATCGTAAGTGTAAATAAGTGTAAAACAAGTGAATTAACAAGTGCAGGAGTATAAATACCTGTCCAAAGCTGTATTAGCAGGTGTTGAAGGAGTGAGAGAGGTGTTAGAGTGAGTGGTTGAGTGTAGCTCCCGGTCCTGGTGGTATAATAAGAGAGGTGCCGGTGAGTGTCTCTCTCACACTTATGTGGCAACACTTTATTGGTTCTTACAACACCCGCCATATTATAAACTATTTTAACCTTTCTGCCCCTTAGAATTTAGTGTTTTATGGTCTTAAAGAAAGTTAAATATTGATATTTTCTTCAAATATAATTATCTTAATTTTTCTTAAATATTCTCCCGCCATATTATAAACTATTTTAACATTTCTGCCCCTTAGAATTTAGTGTTTTATGGTCTTAAAGAAGATTAAATACTGATATTTTCTTTAAATTTAATTATCTTAATTTTTCTTAAATATTTTCCCGCCATATTATAAACTATTTTAACCTTTCTGCCCCTTAGAATTTAGTGTTTTATGCTCTTAAAGAAGATTAAATACTGATATTTTCTTCATATATAATTATCTTAATTTTTCTTAAATATTTTCCCGCCATATTATAAACTATTTTAACCTTTCTGCCCCTTAGAATTTAGCGCTTCATGGTCTTAAAAAAATTTTAATACAGTTATTGTCTTGAAATATAATAATTTAAGTTTAATTTCTCTCAAATATTTCAGTAAAAACATAAACGATTTTATATTCTTTTAATATATTTTCCGCTAAATACCCATGAGAATTTAGCGCTTCATGGTCTTAAAGAAGGATATATACAATTATTATCTTGGGATATAATACATTAAGTCTTAATTTTTCTCAAATATTCTCAAGTATATTATAAATATTTTATCAGAATAATAATAATAATAATAATAATAATAATAATAATAATAATAATAATAATAATAATAATAATAATAATAATAATAATAACAATGTTTATTTCTACCAGTAGATGGTACAACATATACACACCATAGCTCACATACGTACACGAACACCAGTGGAAATACGTACAAGGACACCAATGGAAATACGTACAAGGATGTAACATGTCAGGATGTCTTATTAATGGAAATAAGATACCAGTTATTTCCACTGGTGTCCTTGTACGTATTTCCACTGGTGTCCTTGTACGTATTTCCACTGGTGTCCTTGTACGTATTTCCACTGGTGTCCTTGTACGTATTTCCACTGGTGTCCTACGTATTTCCACTGGTGTCCTTGTACGTATTTCCACTGGTGTCCTTGTACGTATTTCCATTGGTGTCCTTGTACGTATTTCCACTGGTGTCCTTGTACGTATTTCCACTGGTGTCCTTGTACGTATTTCCACTGGTGTCCTTGTACGTATTTCCACTGGTGTCCTTGTACGTATTTCCACTGGTGTCCTCGTATACCATTCACCTACACAAGAATAAATTAATAACTAAAACACATGCAACAGTAGGGTGTCTTTATTTGTGAAAGTTATCGCCTACGTAGCAGGCATTTTCTGTCACGTACAGAAGAGAATGTCCTGCAGACAGCAGTGATAGTGACAACGTTACAATGACGCAACCAGATGTACTGTAGACAGCAGACTGCGTCATTACCACGTCATTACTACTGCTCTCTGTATTCTCCTCTCTATTTAATAATAATAATATCATTATTTACTACCAGTAGATGGTACAACTTATACAGACCATAGCTCACAGCAATGATATATTACTATATAGAAAGTCCCTGGTTATGTATAGCATTTCCTGCAAATTAGGTCAGTTTTGTTCCAGAATGTGACCCACACCAGTCCACTAACACCCAGGATGTGACCCACACCAGTCCACTAACACCCAGGATGTGACCCACACCAGTCCACTAACACCCAGGATGTGACCCACACCAGTCCACTAACACCCAGGATGTGACCCACACCAGTCCACTAACACCCAGGATGTGACCCACACCAGTCCACTAACACCCAGGATGTGACCCACACCAGTCCACTAACACCCAGGATGTGACCCACACCAGTCCACTAACACCCAGGATGTGACCCACACCAGTCCACTAACACCCAGGATGTGACCCACACCAGTCCACTAACACCCAGGATGTGACCCACACCAGTCCACTAACACCCAGGATGTGACCCACACCAGTCCACTAACACCCAGGATGTGACCCACACCAGTCCACTAACACCCAGTATGTGACCCACACCAGTCCACTAACAACTAACCCAGGAAGTGACCCACACCAGTCCACTAACACCCAGGATGTAACCCACACCAGTCTACTAACACCCAGGATGGGACCCACACCAGTCTACTAACAACCAGGATGTGACCCACACCAGTCCACTAACACCCAGGATGTGACCCATACCAGTCTACTAACACCCAGGATGTGACCCACACCAGTCTACTAACAACCAGGATGTGACCCACACCAGTCCACTAACACCCATGATGTGACCCACACCAGTCCACTAACACCCAGGATGTGACCCACACCAGTCTAATAGCACCCAGGATGTGACCCACACCAGTCCACTAACACCCAGGATGTGACCCACACCAGTCTAATAGCACCCAGGATGTGACCCACACCAGTCCACTAATACCCACGTACCTATTTTATACTGATGGGTGAACAGGGACAGGGACAGCAGGTGTCTTATGGAAACACGTCCCTGTTTTCCAGCTGTACCGGAGATTCGAACTCCGGACCACAGTGTGTGAGCCGAGTGCGCTAGCGATCAAGCTACGGGACTCATTTGACTGATGAAGAAAAGAGTAGGGTGGAAGATGAGGAGGAGTTGAGGTAATCAGTCCCCTCAACCTGGAGTCAGTGTGACCAGTTCATCAATCTTGAAGGACTGTTCAACAGCCTCCAAGAATACATAAGGGGGGATTACCAATAGACCCTGGAGTTTACCTGGAGAGAGTTCCGGGGGTCAACGCCCCCGCGGCCCCCTGGCTGTCTTCAAGATCCCTGGCTGTCTTCAAGACCCCTGGTTGTCTTCAAGACCCCTGGTTGTCTTCAAGACCCCTGGTTGTCTTCAAGACCCCTGGTTGTCTTCAAGACCCCTGGTTGTCTTCAAGATCCCTGGTTGTCTTCAAGACCCCTGGCTGTCTTCAAGACCCCTGGCCTTCAAGACCCCTGGTTGTCTTCAAGACCCCTGGTTGTCTTCCCCTGGTTGTCTTCAAGACCCCTGGTTGTCTTCAAGACCCCTGGTTGTCTTCAAGACCCCTGGTTGTCTTCAAGACCCCTGGTTGTCTTCAAGACCCCTGGTTGTCTTCAAGACCCCTGGCTGTCTTCAAGACCCCTGGTTGTCTTCAAGACCCCTGGTTGTCTTCAAGACCCCTGGTTGTCTTCAAGACCCCTGGTTGTCTTCAAGACCCCTGGTTGTCTTCAAGACCCCTGGTTGTCTTCAAGACCCCTGGTTGTCAAGACCCCTGGTTGTCTTCAAGACCCCTGGTTGTCTTCAAGACCCCTGGTTGTCTTCAAGACCCCTGGTTGTCTTCAAGACCCCTGGTTGTCTTCAAGACCCCTGGTTGTCTTCAAGACCCCTGGTTGTCTTCAAGACCCCTGGCTGTCTTCAAGACCCCTGGTTGTCTTCAAGACCCCTGGTTGTCTTCAAGACCCCTGGTTGTCTTCAAGACCCCTGGTTGTCTTCAAGACCCCTGGTTGTCTTCAAGACCCCTGAATTCAGAACCCCTGTCTTCAAGACCCCTGGTTGTCTTCAAGACCCCTGGTTGTCTTCAAGACCCCTGGTTGTCTTCAAGACCCCTGGTTGTCTTCAAGACCCCTGGTTGTCTTCAAGACTCCTGGTTGTCTTCAAGACCCCTGGTTGTCTTCAAGACCCCTGGTTGTCTTCAAGACCCCTGGTTGTCTTCAAGACCCCTGGTTGTCTTCAAGACCCCTGGTTGTCTTCAAGACCCCTGGTTGTCTTCAAGATCCCTGGTTGTCTTCAAGCACCCTGGTTGTCTTCAAGACCCCTGGTTGTCTTCAAGACCCCTGGTTGTCTTCAAGACCGCTGGTTGTCTTCAAGACCCCTGGTTGTCTTCAAGACTCCTGGTTGTCTTCAAGACCCCTGGTTGTCTTCAAGACCCCTGGTTGTCTTCAAGACCCCTGGTTGTCTTCAAGACCCCTGGTTGTCTTCAAGACCCCTGGTTGTCTTCAAGACCCCTGGTTGTCTTCAAGACCCCTGGTTGTCTTCAAGACCCCTGGTTGTCTTCAAGACCCCTGGTTGTCTTCAAGACCCCTGGTTGTCTTCAAGACCCCTGGTTGTCTTCAAGACCCCTGGTTGTCTTCAAGACCCCTGGTTGTCTTCAAGACCCCTGGTTGTCTTCAAGACCCCTGGTTGTCTTCAAGACCCCTGGTTGTCTTCAAGACCCCTGGTTGTCTTCAAGACCCCTGGTTGTCTTCAAGACCCCTGGTTGTCTTCAAGACCCCTGGTTGTCCTCAATAACCCCTGGTTGTCTTCAAGACCCCTGGTTGTCTTCAAGACCCCTGGTTGTCTTCAAGACCCCTGGTTGTCTTCAAGACCCCTGGTTGTCTTCAAGACCCCTGGTTGTCTTCAAGACCCCTGGTTGTCTTCAAGACCCCTGGTTGTCTTCAAGACCCCTGGTTGTCTTCAAGACCCCTGGTTGTCTTCAAGACCCCTGGTTGTCTTCAAGACCCCTGGCTGTCTTCAAGACCCCTGGTTGTCTTCAAGGCCCCTGGCTGTCTTCAAGACCCCTGGTTGTCTTCAAGACCCCTGGCTGTCTTCAAGACCCCTGACTGTCTTCAAGACCCCTGGTTGTCTTCAAGACCCCTGGTTGTCTTCAAGACCCCTGGTTGTCTTCAAGACCCCTGGTTGTCTTCAAGACCCCTGGTTGTCTTCAAGAGGACCCCTGGTTGTCTTCAAGACCCCTGGTTGTCTTCAAGACCCCTGGCTGTTTTCAAGCTGGTCATGGACCAAGCCACAGGGGTGTTGACCCCTGGAACACCCTCCAGGTATGGAGAGGTATACCTGGGGGGGTGTTTTGGGGGTCACCCCACAGCCTGGTCTATGACCAGACCTCGCAGTGGATCAAGGTCTGATCAACCATACTGTTGCTCCCAGCCACAAGCAAACTGACGTACAAACCACAGCCTGGCTAGTCAGGTACTAACTTTAGGTGCCTCTCAGCGTCTTCTTGAAGACAGCCAGAGGTCTACTGATAATCCCATTAATGTATGCTGGGAGGCAGTTGAACAGTCTCAGGCCCCTGACACTTGTTGTGTTGTCTCTTAGCATACTTAAGGCACCCCTGCTTTTAATTGGGGTTACATTGCACTGCCTGGCAAGTCTTTTGCTTTCAAAGGGAATGATTTCCGTGTACAGATTCTGAACTAGTCTCTCAAAGATTTTCCACATGTATGTGATTATGTATCTTTCTCGTTTGCATTCCAGGGAACACAAATCAAGTGACTTCAACTGTTTTCAGTAATTTAGGCACCTTAATATACTTATACATGCAGTAAAATTTCTCTGTATATTCTCCGGGTCAGCAATTTCATCTTCCTTGAAGGGCCTGTTAGTGTACAGCAGTATTCCATCCTAGAGAGAAAAAGTGATTTGAAGAGAATCATTAGTTTGGCATCCCTAGTTTTGAAGGTTCTCATTATCCATTCTTTCATTTTCCTAGCAGATGTGGTAAAAAAACTGTTATGATCATGGAAAAGGAGAAGATTGTTCAACTGCCTCCCAGCATACATCAGGGGGATTACCATTATTATTATAATCAAAAAGAAGCGCTAAGCCACAAGGACTATACAGCAGGGGGATTACCAATAGACCCCTGGCTGTCTTCCAGCAGGCACTGGACAAGCACCTAAAGTCAGTACCTGACCAGCCAGGCTGTGGTTCGTACGTTGGATTACATGTAGCCAGCAGTTACAGCCTGGATGATCAGGTCCTAATCCACCATGAGGCCTGGTCACAGACCAGGCCGCAGGGTTGTTGACCCCCGGAATTCTCTCCAGGTATGCTCAAGGATTCTCTGACATTATCACTCCCAGATCCTTCACACTATTGTGAAGTTGGAATCTATTTTATGACAAGAGAAAGGCTGGGAAATGCTTCATATCCCTGAGAACTGAACCACAAAAAATCAAAATAGTGGACCCCGGGTTTACGATCAGCTCCCAATGCGACCAATTATGTTAGTGTATTTATGTAAGTGCGTTTGTACGTGTATGTTTATATTTTTTTTACCTGGAATATCAAGGACTGCATTCTTGTAGTAACAAAAACCATATGACACAGCATATTATAATTACAACTAAGTGCTAAACCCATAAGGGTCATACAAGCTGCAGGGTAGGGTGTGCTAAAAGATGTAATATGCCTGATCAGAGATCAGTGAGGATGAAGAGCATAACAGAGGTAGAGTTAGCAAGGGCGATGACTAGTGATAAATTGTTAGGCAAGACACATATGCAACAGTTAGGTATCTTTATTATGAAACGTTTCGCGTACTGTGTAGGCGAAACGTTTCATAATAAAGATACCTAACTGTTGCATATGTGTCTTGCCTAACAACCTGTCGGTATTTTATACCATTTTAATGTTCACTAGTGATAAAGGAGGTGCACGTCATCAAAGTTGGTGTAATTATTATAATTATGGGTAACCGCTAAAACTGTAGGATTATACAGCGCCTGTGGAGGGGGGGGGGAGGAATTGAAGGTATTCCGGTTAAATTCTGGGAACTGGAGCACAGATACAGTTCCCTAGATCAAGAGCCCCTCACCAGCATCAAGGAAGCTCCCTTGAGGGGCCAAAGTTGGTGTAATAAATCTGTTGCTGACAGTCAAAGAGGAAGCCTGCATCAGAGATGGGGCCATCAGCAAGGAGGGATTAGTAAGCTGTAACGGAAGTTTAAGTTTATTAATGTGTCTCACGTATTTGTAAGCTTCTCGACTCTCCTAGGAAGTACGTTTTCTCTGAATCCTCAGGGAATAACCATGTGGATGAGAAAGGCGATTACCTTAGTTGTAAATAGTGTGTTCACCTTATCTGCTTTGACTCATAAATTTGTAATTATGGGGGAGCGCTAATCCCATAGGGATTCTACAGCACCTGTGGGGGATGGAAGGTATTCAGGCTTAATTCAGGAAACTGGAACACAGATCCAATTTCCTAGTTCAAGAGCCCCTCACCAACATCAAGGAACCTCCCTCGAGGGGTCAAAATTGTAATACGTATAACAATTAAACAAATCAGGGAATGGATAGGGTTTGAACCCATGGCAGGAGAGTCCTAAAACTCACGGGCCAAGTGGTAAGCACGCTGGCTGGAGAATTTTACAACGTGCTTGCCATGGGTTCATTATAATAATCACAGCTAAACGCTAAACCTACGAGGGTCATACAGCATTGGCCATGGGTTCAAACCCCAACCCATTTAAGCCAGCATCATGTATTCTCTCTTGATCTCACAGGTTTTATGTAGCTAATGAAAAAAATGAAGTGACAGACTGAAATATTGTCTAGTTCCACGTCAAATTTGTGTTACTCGGTGAATCAATTTTTTAATAAAGGGGAAAGAAAGAATTTAAAACTATTCATAAATTGTATTTTTATATTCTCATATATACACAGGTATCACTGCCATGCATCAGCGACCCCCCAAAACCAGGTGAAGACAAACTCAGATGGACCTCAGAATGTTGATGAGACAGGAAGCATGTAAGGCAACTCAGAATTAGGTAATGTTAACAAGTCAGAATTATTATGTAGTGTTACCAAGTCAGAATGGTTTAACACATTACCAAAGTCAACACTGGATGTTACAATTATTATTATAATGGGGAAGTGCTAAACCCGTAGGATTATACAGTGGATGTTACAGTAACGTTATTTGGTCTTCAAAAATGTTTACACATTCATTGTCTTGTAATCTGCCTAATGGTCAACGCCCAACACCATAATGCCTCATTAATAATAATATGAGCAGTTAAAAAATGAAAAAATTAATAATTTTTTTTTATCACTGATCTATTGGTTACATCATTCATTACCCACAAGCAAATAATTTCCAGATGGTTAATTGGTTGGTCAATTGGGTTTAGAGCTTATTAGCCACACCAAGGGTCAACAAGGTTGCGTGTCAAGCATTCACTACCTGCCAAGTATCACTTTAGACACATTCATTAACCTTTAAACTGTCCAAACGTAGATCTACGTTTGTGCGCGTAGTGCTCGGACCTTGATTTTCTCCATAAGAAAGTATGTAAAAAATGTAGATCTACATTCGGAGCGCTAAGCGAGCGAACGTAGATCTACGTTTGGACAGTTTAAGGGTTAATATATATAGATAAGAAGGTTAGGTTAGGTAAGGTTCATCAGGAAACAGGACGAGCTTTTCCTGATGTGGGTCTTAGTCAGATGACCCACAACTGGAGCTTCTGGTCATCTGACTGAGGCCTTCAGCTGGCTTACTGGTCCACCCCTTTAAAAATTATGGCCATAGTTATAACCATTTATATGTTGGTATGTACTTGTCAGCGGATGAGCTTATGAAAGATGAGGTTAATAATAGAATTGATGAAGGAAAAAGGTAGTGGTGCATCGAGGTATCTGTGGAGACAAAAAACGTTATGCATGGAGGCAAAGAAGGGAATGTATGAAAGTATAGTGGTACCAACACTTATATGAGTGTGAAGCTTGGGTTGTAAATGCTGTGGTGATGAGGCGGCTGGAGGCAGTGGAGATGTCGTATGTAAGGGCAACGTGTGGTGTAAATATTATGCAGAGAATTTAGAGTGTGGAAATTAGGAGGTGTGGGCTTACTAAAAGTATTAGTCAGAGGGCTGAAGAGGGGTTGTTGAGGTGGTTTGGTCATTTAGAGAATGGATCAAAGTAGAATGACATGGAGAGTGTATAAATCTGTAGGAGAAGGAAGGAGGGGTAGGGGCCATCCTCGAAAAGGTTGGAGGGAGGGGGTAAAGGAGGTTTTGTGGGCAAGGGACTTGGATTTCCAGCAAGTGTGTGTGTGTTAGGAGTGAATGGAGACGAATGGTTTTTGGGACCTGACGAGCTGTTGGAGTGTGAGCAGGGTAATATTTAGTGAAAGGATTTAGGGAAACTGGTTAGCCGGACTTGAGTCCTGGAAATGGGAAGTACAATGCCTGCACTTTCAAGGAGGGGTTTGGGATATTGGCAATTTGGAGGGACTTCTAAACTGTCGTATCTGAGCGCCTCTGCAAAGACAGTGAACTGCAATATACAATATATGTATTTTAACATTTTAAATAAATCCTATATGTATTAAAATTATAAAAACACAGATGGAAATGCATGTAATTAATTTTAATTTCATTCTGAAAAAATTCTATCCCAGAGGAAATGGTAAACTCATAGGGTGTCACAGCAGTTGGGGAATGGGAAGCAATCAGGTTTAATCCAAGGAAGGGAAAGGGAGCTCCATACACAAATAACCCGCATATAGGAGAGAGGAGCTCACAACGACATTTCGGTCTGACTTGGACGGAACTGTCATCATAAGCTGCTCTTTCCTGCGTGCAGACTATTTGTGTATTGTTCCAGTCACTGTATTGTGCCTTTTTGTTCTTTAAGGTAGCTCCAGTTCACTAAATCAAGAGCCTTTCACCAGAATCAAGGCACTGCCCTTGAAAGACTTTCCGAAGAAATATATACCATACCACATGAATTTGATTAAACTCAAGGATTACCAAAGAATGAAAGGTCCCAGGTACTGTATTACCCCTGTAGGTTTAGCTCTTCCCAATGTAATAATAATAATAATTCTTAACCCTTAAACTGTCCAAATGTAGATCTACATTCACTCGCGTAGCGCTCCGACTTTTACTTTCTCCATTTGAAAGCATATAAAAAAACGTAGATCTATGTTTGGACAGTTTAAGGGTTAATAGTGAAAAGGTAATGTCAATTTTTTTTTTTTTGGAAGAAACTGCTCTCATAGGCATTTTGAAAGAAGCCTTAGTGACTTATATTCTGTTGTCAGCAAGTGAAATTTCAAGTAATGGTGAGAAATGCTAATTAACTTCCGCAAACATCAATCTGTAATATGAAAACACATATATATGAAATGGTATCAAAATTAAAATCACATTTTATAAATAAAGCTTAAGTATAACAAATGTAAAGTCTATATGATTCTTGAACCAACAATCAATGGTCACCTCTATCTATAATGCCTTTTATAGTTTTTAAAATACCAGGAGTCAGCAACCACAACAGCTAAGAGATGGTATTAAATACCAACAATTAGCACATTTACTATAGACATATTTCACTCGCAGGAGCTTCATCAATTGTTGAAATGCCTGCAGGCGGACAATCTCAATAAATGTAGTGCGGAGAGTACAGTAAATCCTCGACTTACAGACATGTTGAGAATCTTCTGTATCATGTACAGATTCAAATCCCTTTATCCGAAATTCTGAAATTAAAAAAGTTTCAAAAACCGAAGTTTTTTCGTGGAGTGTGGAGTATCAGTCATCTCCGTGCTGGGTCACGCCACCATGTGGCGGCATTGAGAATCATTCTGAAATTTGAAAAAGTCTAAAATTCGAAACAATACAGGCTCCAAGGGTTTCAGATAAAGGGATGTGCACCTGTATATTATCATTGTGTATATTATTATTATATCATTATTATACACAATTCAGGTCCCCAATATGTAAGTTGTGGACTTACTGTACAGTGACCCAGTCGTAGTAATGAGTGAATATTGCAGTACTACATGTGTTATTCACAGATGACAACAGTATGGTGACTGGGGCAGCCAGATATTAAGTGGATACAATAAGAGGCAATACACAAACAAGTTTCACATAGGAGAAAGACACTTATAACATCACCATAAGTGTCTTTGGCGTATGTTCTAGTCACAGGCAATATAGCACAAGCCTTTATATTACACTCATGTTTTTCTTGCACTGACCTGAATCAAGGCTATAAACAAGGGTTTTTTAACAAGAAAAAAAATATGTAACCTTTTGTATCCAGTTTTCTGAAAATAAAGTACTTTATATAATATTTCTCAGTGTTACATATGTTTACAATGAGACACAACAGCAGTAAAGAACAGAAAACCATCTACAGCAACCAGAGTAGCAAACTCATGACAAAAAAACTTTTATAGGTTTTAAGGCTGATTTTTAAGATCAGGTAACAATTAAATATTAACCACTGCTAAATTTATCTAACAACAGTCAATGATTTTTTTACTAAAGATAAATTATTTCTCATATCTTTTTAAAATCACATTTATCCGAAAGTTTTTTTTTTACATCAACCCGTTTTGGCTAAAATTATTCAAATAATTTATAAAATATTGAAATTTAGGCAAACTACCGGGGTAGGGAGACCAAAAGAAGAAAATACGTTCACCATCATTCATTCAATTGCTCTTTCCAAAAGTGTTCTGACATCTGATTACTACCCTCTGAATGCAACATCCTCACTCATCCTTCAGAGGGCAGGCACTGTACTTCTCACCTCCAGTCTTGCAACATCCCCATGCATCCTTCAGAGTGCAGGCACTGTACTTCTCACTTCCAGTCCTGCAACATCCTCATGCATCCTTCAGAGTGCAGGCACTGTACTTCTCACCTCCAGTCTTGCAACATCCCCATGCATCCTTCAGAGTGCAGGCACTGTACTTCTCACCTCCAGTCTTGCAACATCCCCATGCATCCTTCAGAGTGCAGGCACTGTACTTCTCACCTCCAGTCTTGCAACATCCCCATGCATCCTTCAGAGTGCAGGCACTGTACTTCTCACCTCCAGTCTTGCAACATCCCCATGCATCCTTCAGAGTGCAGGCACTGTACTTCTCACTTCCAGTCCTGCAACATCCTCATGCATCCTCCAGAGTGCAGGCACTGCCCTTCAAACATCCAGTCCTGCAGCATCCTTACCACTCCTCCAGAGTGCAGGCACTGCCCTTCCCACATCCAGTCCTGCAGCATCCTTACCACTCCTCCAGAGTGCAGGCACTGCCCTTCCCACATCCAGTCCTGCAGCATCCTTACCACTCCTCCAGAGTGCAGGCACTGCTCTTCACAACAGATATAAAGCAAAATTTAGAGTTGGGATGGTTTCCACAACTAAAACTCATCAGCAAGATGGAAAAAATCCAAAGATGAGCTATAACATAGCTCCCAATGCTAATAAAAATGCTAATAATATTAATGCTGAAAACACACACTCAAAAAACCCAGTTTTATGGCAGAGACATGGTAACCATATGTAGGTTAGAAAATTATATTAAATAACAAAAAGAAACAATATCATGACTGGAACAATACACAAACAACCCGCACATAGGAGACAGGAACCTACGATGACTTTTTCAGTCGGTGTGACTTTGTATTATTATTATAATCAAAAAGAAGAGGTGTGACTTTGTAAATGGTCCAAGTCGGACCGAAACGTCATCGTAAGCTCCTCTCTCCTATGTGCACGTTGAGTAGAAAATATTAATGGAGAGAGATTTTGTGACATGATCAACAAGATGACCTTTCAAGTGAAGTGTTGATACTGAATGATACATGATCCAAGGACCTGAAATAACTGTCCCTTTCTACAGGTCAAACCTAACTACCTCCCATTCCTCGGGTACTGTATGCCCCCTGTGGGTTTAAGGCTTCCCCATAAATATATTGCAGCTTAAAGGGTCATTCGAACTGTGATGTCAGCACCCTTCTAGCAAGGCAGAGGTTGAATGAGTGATAGTTAAAGTGTTTTCTTCTGTTGGGTCACCCTGCCTCAGTGGGAGACAGAGTATCATAAAAAAAAAGTTTCTTGGTCCAAGGATTTGGAGCCACCCTTCCTTGGATCAAACCAGAATGCCTAATAATTCCCAGGTGCTGTATGACCCATATGGGTTTGACACATCTCCACAAATATAGAAATAACCATCAGGAAAGACACACAGGTCAGAGATTTAAAGTTGTACAGCCATGGGAATTATTTTTTTTTTTACATCAGCATTTCCCAAGACAGGGTGACCCAAAAAAGGAAACACATTCACCATTATTCAATCAATAGCTGCCCTGCCAGAGCATACAGTCTTCACAAGTCAAAAAATAAACCAGAAACTTAAAAATATTAAATGATAGATTAGACTGTGACGGGAAACAACAAATAGTTGTGTAGCTATAAATTTAATGTTTATTTTCTTACAGTACATAAGTAACCCGCACATAGGAAAAAGAAAAATACAAAGACATTTTGGACCGACTTGAACCATTAATTAGTCACACTAACACATGAAGGTAAGGGAGTCAGTACGCAGTATACATACTGGCTCCCTTACCTTCACGTGTCAGTGTGTTACAGTGTGTCAAGTTGGACTAAAACATCATCATATATTTCATTCTTTTGTGTCCGGGTTATCTATGTATTGTTCCAGTCACGGTATTGTACCTTTTTGTTTTAACACACCAACTGTCTCCCACCAGGGTAGGGAGACCCAAAAAAGAAGAAACACTTTCACCGCCACTCACGCCACTACCGTCTTGCCAGAGGCATGCCGACATTACAGATCTGAACAAATATAACCCTATTAATAACCTTTCTTTTTTAACATGCCAGCCATCTCCCACTGAGGCAGGGTGACCCAAAAAAGAAACACTTACACCATCATTCACACAATCACTTTCTTTGTAAGCGTCTACATACATTTATTCCAGAAATTTATCGCAATTTTCTGTGAGGTTAGACAAACAACGTAATCTTTTTATATCATGTATTTGTTCAAGTTAATCCTTGCTATTACATAATTTGTTTATCAAAGACTATGTATCTGTAATGGCAATATTGAAAATACTGAAAAATGCATTAACATTACAACAGCATTTTTACGTGAGTTATGTGTACTGTAAATAGATTTTTTAGGTACAGTGTCAATTAGTTATTTGAGTTCTGTATTATATTTGTTGGCAGTCTATTATATAGGCTCTAATTTTGGATGAAAATGAATTTCCGCTTTTTTTTTAAAAACAAAGGAAATCTTCTAAATAAAACTTATAATGTGTAAAGCTTGTGATTTACTGGGAGGAAAACTACTAAAAGTTAACAATATGGTTTTTAAAATGCACTCATCATCATCATCATCACAAGCACTGACAGCAGGAAGCAATGGATATTCACTAATTTATAAGAAAAAAACTGGTTAACCTCATCAAATTTGGTTAGCTATACTCTATATACTTCAGTAATGTTTACAGCAATAAAAAAAATATTTAAACATGATTTGGCATCCATTCTCAACAACCTGCATGCATCATAATGAAGAACATCATTCTGCAACAATAACAAACCCCTTCCAAGTCATATATAATCAATCTTGCTCAAGTACAGGCACGCCATCATCCACACAAATTCCTCTTCCTCAAAATATAACCAATAAATTATCTTTCTGTTATAATTACCCTAATATAACCCTACTCTATTAGACTCGTGATTCTTCATTCAAATTTGTATATCATTCGCTACTTGTTACTTTCAGCCAGGAGGCAATAATTAGTATACAATACCTTGTTACTGTCAAACTCTATGGCTGATGAAGCTTGCACACCTTGTACTCTTAAAGTCTGAGGGTGTAATCTAACTAAAATAAAGTAATGAGCACCTTTTAGGGAGACAGAAATGTTATTTAACGTTAATATTCCAAAATATATCACTGACCCAATTTCAAAAGAGAATGGCAACACCAAGACGGACTTGCACAAGGTTAGAGAATAAGAGGCACCACAACACAAAATCTTCACTGAATGCAATGTTTTGCAGAGGCTGAAAAACGAAGGATCAGACACATGTTTTGCAGAGGCTGAAAAACGAAGGATCAGACACATGTTTTGCAGAGGCTGAAAAACAAAGAATCAGACACATGTTTTGCAGAGGCTGAAAAACAAAGAATCAGACACATGTTTTGCAGAGGCTGAAAAACAAAGAATCAGACACATGTTTTGCAGAGGCTGAAAAACAAAGAATCAGACACATGTTTTGCAGAGGCTGAAAAACAAAGAATCAGACACATGGGCAGAGTTAATCTTTTACTGACAGAATTTCCTTATCAATGGAGCTCTGTTGGTGCTTAAAAATCTCCGCTGAAAGCAAATCACTGTTAAACAAAAGGTTCATTCTTGTCTCTGATTCAGCTTCACCGCAGAATAAACTCAACATCAGAGTTAAAACTCTCTGGTCTTGCAGGTTAATATGTGAGCATTTGCAAAATCAGTTACTATTATTATGACTTACAAATAATAATTCCCAGCTTTCCTCAAGAAGAGTTGAGTTATTATTTTGGTTGTGTGTTTGTGTGTATATTGTAAAAGACTCATTACCTAGACAGATTTTTATTACTTATCAGGAAAGGAGGACTATTCTCCTTTGTGAATTTAAGTTGACAAATGTATGTGATCATAGTGCAGAAGTGAAGGACTGAGTGCATCAGGTGAAACCTCCTAATTCACATTCAATAAACCAAACAGCAGTGGCCAATACGGAGGCCCCCGCATATACAGCACATCTTTACAGTATTCCGCATTTTTGTTGGCTATCAATTGAGCCATTGTTTATTATGTTTGGTGCTTTGACTGCTGCTCCACCATTCTTGTACAACAGTTGCGTAAGGGAAGGACGACTGGTGCCATATATAGTGCTGTATGAATAGGGTTATCCTGTATAGGAAAACCTGCTCACTCATACATACACAATAGTAATTCCTTAACCGTTTCGTCACTTCAGTTATCCTTGTTATCACAAAGCAAATTAAATTTACACTTACCACAGTCCTAAATTCTATGCAATATTGTTCATATTTTTCACTTCAATTTTAAAAGCATCTACAAGAGAGAGCTGCAACCCCCATGGTTTTGTGAGCAGGTTACTTTAACCACGACTGGTTGCTTGTTCAGCAACTTTGGCTGAGAACTGTTGTAAAATGAAAATGAATAAAAGGTTAAGCTCCAATTGAGAATATACTAGTGCAAACAAGCCACTTTCTGCTGTGTTTACACAAAGATGTGTGCTAATGACCCTTTTATAAAATTTATAACCAAGGAAACAAGATTTCATGCCTTACAGAATGGGTTTGCCCTCAGTGACTGGCAAGCATTTCTGCCGAGCTGCACGCTACCAGACTGAAAACCACATGTAACTAAAAACAAATTTAGATTTTGACCATTGATCTGTGAAATAGTACATATTTAAACAATGCTTCACAACTATACAGGTGCAAGAGAGAGAATGCCGCTTTATATTTTTGTTTTGCACATAACCCGTCCTAAATTATAATGTGAAAGTGACCTCAGGCTGCCCACACAGTCTCCACCTGATGCCTTGGCATTTATGGTGCATTTATTTTTGATGTATTTTCAATGTCATGATAAAACTCAAGACTACCATAGTTGCCTTTCCAAAGAAAATAAAATGCTGCAAAAGGAAATACAATAAATATGAGAACTAACAAAGGCATAACCAAGATGCATGTATTCACCTTGCATTCATTTGCTCGTAACTAAATACAGTACTCGTAACCAATACTGCACGTCACACAATGGCATCACAACTGTGTGGAATAACTTAATTGAACATCTGTAAAAAATAAAGTCAACATTCCACTTTCTGATTTAGAGATCTACAATGATTGCTTCCTTTGTCAAGGAAATGATTCACACTCCCACAATTAAAATACAGAAAAGTATTAATGGCAACATGACCTGTAGCATTTAGTTTTCCAATAAGGGTCAATATACCTCATCAACCTTGCAGAAAATGTTTTTAATGCTCATAGCAGCTTGCCTCATCACCATGAGCAAGCTTGATGGTGGGCTACAATTAAAGGAAATAATTAAACCTATGTACAATAAACCTTGAGCGTATCGAAGAAATTATTCCTTCTTAATTCACTTGAGGTTAATGAAGCATTTCCCTGACTCCAGAGCAAGATAAAACGTCCCGAATTCCATGGTGTCAACCGAGTTTAACTTGTAAAAGATGCACTTGAGCTATTTTTATCAGCAATTTGATTGGGTATGTCCCTCAAAAACATCACTGACTGCTTGTGATATGGACTTTGCCAAGCAGACTTTAAAATATGTTGTGGAATTCAGTCCAAAACATGAGATAAGTGGCTTGGTGGCCCCTGAGAGAGTAGCTAAGGGCCCACAAAGGGAGTGTCACTGTTGGCTGCCGAGTAAAGAATCTACGCTGGCGAAGGCACACGACCCAATACCCGAACGGGACATCAGACTGATCAGCTGCTTTGTGTGCGCCACACAGATCTCTAGAGGGGGTCTTCTTGGCAAGTGATGAGACTCTGGAAATTATAAGATGGGTCAAAATACAAGGATAAAATTATTTTCCTAGTAATATACAGTGATAAGGTAGGGGTTATAGCAAATCACCTTGAAATCATATTTGTCTATGTTGCTTTTTATCAGTAATGATGTCTCACGCATGCTAGCTTTGCGTCTAAGCTCCCCCATAACTTATAAGTTCCAAACCAACAACTGGCACTGACTTCCAAATGTTCTGTTTCCTCTGTTGGGTAAGTTCAACAACCACAGCAACAGAATCCATTTGTGCTCAAGTTTAGGGTACTGTTAATTCTTCAATCAAAAATAATACATTCTTAAGTCAAACAAAATCCATTTGCATTAAAGTTTAAGTTATCATAATTCTTTAATCAGTAAGAATACATTTGTACTCAAGTTTCAGATACTGTAGTGAGTCACAGAAAACATTTGTGCTCAAATTTAAGACTAATCATTAATTAGTGACTTTCAGCAATGTCATTACAGAGCAAGTTCATGCAATCTCACTTACCTGAAACTTGCACTCCACATGTCACGCTTCAATACATACCTAAAATTGCAGAATTTAAAGACTGACATACAGGTTCCCGTTGTAATGGATCTAACTGCCAACCAACAGGACTATTCCAAGGGTCATTGTATGCTAGAAGACTAAAAGCATCCTGAAATGATTTCAAAATATTAATACAAGATATCAAGACATCCTTTTATATATCAATATTAGGGTTATCATCATTAAATAAAGGTAGAAGGTATAATGATACTGACAATGTATAGATGAAACGACAAAAGCATACACCTAGGACCTCTGAAGTGACTAATACTTTTGATATACCAATGCTGGGACTAAGGTCCCAGCACCAGAATATACTCAATAATGATGGTCTTAAGTACATGCACTCTTGATCCTACATCAAAAAAATAAGAACATAAGAATGGAGGAACACTGCAGAAGGCCTACTGGCCCATGCAAGGCAGGTCCTTATCAAAACGACCTCTACCTCAAGCTACCCAAGAAATAACTCCCGTACCCACTGACACCAATCAAACCCAATCTTAATTATTATAATCACAAGAAATCATTAAACTCCCATGAGTCATATGCCCCATTACTACCATGAAACTAAACAATAAAGCAGCTATTCAAAGCTCTTTATTTAACCCTTTGAGGGTCCGTGCCGTAGATCTACGGCTTTACGTTGAGGGTCCAAACTGTAGATCTACGCCATGAGCTCAGTTCACTCTGATAAGCTGTGAGCGGTAAATTTTGGCCTAGATATGAGAGAATACATCTATGTGGTATGTGTGCACCACATAAAACAAATCCTGCAGCACATAGTGCATAATAAGAGAAAAAAACAGACCGTAACTTTCGATTAAAACAGCGACTTTGCAGTGTTTTTCTGTATGTTTTTTGTAGTTGTATTTGCGATTTCTTGGTCTCATTTGATAGAATGGAAGATATATTACAGAAACAGAGATGAATTTGATTGGTTTAAGTACTGTAAATGGCTTGGAATTGAGCTCAAAATAGCAGAAATGTTAAATTTTTGCCGATGTTCAAGAGTAAACAAATGACCTCGCACGTCTAATACATGCCTGCTGGTGGGTCTAATATACGTTCACAAATGTGGTGATATTATTTATACAATTATTACAATATTGCATAACAGTAAATCTTCTATTTTTTGGTTTGAATAAAAATTCATTATGTGAATAAAAAATCAAAATCGAATTCATTTGTAAAGCCTGAAAATGTAACTAATGAACAGAGGAAATGTTAGTTTAGTTCCAGGAATGTCTGCATTGTTTATTCTGGACCCTATTTTGAAACTGGAATACAGTGGACCCCCGCTTAACGACCACCTCCCAATGCGACCAATTATGTAAGTGTATTTATGTAAGTGCGTTTGTACGTGTATGTTTGGGGGTTTGAAATGGACTAATCTACTTCACAATATTCCTTATGGGAACAAATTCGGTCAGTACTGGTACCTGAGCATACTTCTGGAATGAAAAAAGATCGTTAATCGGGGGTCCACTGTATTTTGAACTTTGTATTAAATTGGGCAAATTAACAATTTCCGATCACTTTATTTTGTAGTTGAAACAGTTGACCTGGCAAATTCTTGTGCTCAATCGAATAGAAGTAATACTAGTGAAATAGCTAAGAATTTAGTCGACTGGAATAATGTAATTGGCCTAAAATGGGAGTCAAAGTCGGCAAAATCACTGATGTGTAAATATCCCTGACACATCAAAATTCGCGAGAGCATAATTTCGTCAATTTTCCATCAAATTTCGTACTTTTTCTTTTATTACCTTCAGAAAAAGATTCTCTACCATTTCATAAGAAAAAATAGCAAAATTATTTTTTGAAAATTCTTGGACACTGAAATTTGGCCTCTAGACCCTGAAAGGGTTAAATTATTATATACAGTGGACCCCCGGTTTACGATATTTCATTCCAGAAGTATGTTCAGGTGCCAGTACTGAATGAATTTGTTCCCATAAGGAAAATTGTGAATTAGATTAGTCCATTTCAGACCTCCAAACATACACGTACAAACGCACTTACATAAATACACTTACATAATTGGTCGCATTGGGAGGTGATCATAAAGCGGGGGTCCACTGTATTAACACATCAGCCGTTTCCCACCAAATCAGGGTGACTCGAAGGAGAAACACTTTCATCATCATTTACTTCATTTTTTTTTTTTTCAACAAGTCGGTCGTCTCCCACCGAGGCAGGGTGACCCAAAAAAGAAAGAAAATCCCCAAAAAGAAAATACTTTCATCATCATTCAACACTTTCACCACACTCACACATTATCACTGCTTTTGCTTTTACTTCATCACTGCAACATATTAATGCCTCTCCTTCAGAGTGCAGGCACTGCACTTCCCACCTCCAGGACTCAAGTCTGGCTAACCAGTTTCCCTGAATCCCTTCATAAATGTTACTTTGCTCACACTCCAACAGCACATCAAATTATAAAAAACCACTTGCCACTTGAAAATGCTGTGGTAAAAAGGGAAACTGGGATAACTGTTCACTTAACTTACTTGAAGTATTTTCTTGTTGTGATCGTTCTTGCCTAATTCTCTCCGCAGAACCTGGCTCATGTGTTGAACCTCTTTCCCAAAGGCCAACATGCGCCCTATCGCATCTGGGTTGCCGCCGCACATTTTTCTGCTGCCGACACTGTTTTCAACTTCTGTTGAAAATTATTAAGACAAAATGATTATATAAATTCATGTATCTATTGATAAAGTAATAAATTATAATTATATCTTAAGAACTACTAATAAATGGAACATATTATGAGCCAAAGTAAGTCTGATGTACAGTACTGTGTTAGTTCAATATGGATTCTCTGCAGCAAAGCTTTTCAATTAACTAAGAAGTTTAACCCTTAAACGGTCCAAACGTATATATACGTTTTTTCAGCATCTGAAAGTATGTAAAAAAATGTAATCTTCTTTGTTTTACATTTGAAAACGTGTAAAAAAAACTTCTATCTACATTTTTTTTTTGTTATATTTGAAAATATGTAAAAAAAGTAGATCTACTTTTGTAGCTACGAATTTGAATGTCGATTTGTTTGGACCGTTTAAGGGTTAAGTACTGATTTTGTTCCAACACTCGAGATTTTATAGTGTGCCTGGAAAACGAATATCAACATCAGCAAGACAACTGGATTTGATTAATAATCAAAACAATGGTTTACTAGGGGACAGTGTGGCAAGGTGCCACGAGAGACAAAACTTGATAGAAAATATTCATATATGCTAAAACTTTGTCCAAGTCAAACCACATACGCCAAAGACTTCATAAAATTGGTCGAGACAGTGAAACGACAGTACAGTACAGACACTCCTCAATTAACCTGTTTTATAACTGCTTGGATTTACGATCAGTTCTCCGACCAGTATGCAAACCTAAGTAATGTATATTGGAGCTGATTTCCTCTTTTCTGTTTATTATAATATACAATACACTATTGTATAAATTTTAAAATATACTAAAAATGTTATAAATGGTGCAAAGGTGGCATTAAAACAATATCTAAAGACGGTTGACACAAACCCAGTACAGTATACTCCTCGCTTAATGACCAGTTCGCTCACCGACCTACTCTTAGGAACAAAACTCGGTCGTTAAGTGAGGAGTGTCTGCATACTGAAATCATCAGGTTGTGAGTGCATGAGGTATGATGATCCACACTTTATAATGAAGTCCAACACACACACATTAATGACAAAATAATTGTTTAATAAATGCCAGTCTGCATTTACGAACACTGTCTTTTATATTACTGTGTTCTATAGGTTAATAATTTCAAGGTTACAAATGATTCATGGTCAAGCTGAAATATTTATCAGAACTATAACTCAAGTCATAGTGTCAAACACTGCGAATACAACTCCTTGGTAAACTGAAGCACTGGGAATACAACTCCTTGGTAAACTGAAACACTGTGAATACAACTCCTCGGTAAACTGAAGCACTGGGAATACAACTCCTTGGTAAACTGAAACACTGTGAATACAACTCCTCGGTAAACTGAAGCACTGGGAATACAACTCCTTGGTAAACTGAAACACTGGGAATACAACTCCTTGGTAAACTGAAGCACTGGGAATACAACTCCTTGGTAAACTGAAACACTGGGAATACAACTCCTCGGTAAACTGAAACACTGGGAATACAACTCCTCAGTAAACTGAAACACTGGGAATACAACTCCTCGGTAAACTGAAACACTGGGAATACAACTCCTCGGTAAACTGAAACACTGGGAATACAACTCCTCGGTAAACTGAAACACTGAGAATACAACTCCTCGGTAAACTGAAACACTGAGAATACAACTCCTCGGTAAACTGAAACACTGAGAATACAACTCCTCGGTAAACTGAAACACTGGGAATACAACTCCTCGGTAAACTGAAACACTGGGAATACAACTCCTCGGTAAACTGAAACACTGGGAATACAACTCCTCGGTAAACTGAAACACTGGGAATACAACTCCTCGGTAAACTGAAACACTGGGAATACTTCTGGCATGACAGTTATTGAATGAGTGAGGGCAAAGTACTTCTTTTCTTGGGTTATCCTACCTTGCTGAGAAATGGTCAATACATAAGAAAAAGTACTGTACAGCAATAGGATGACAACTATCTGTAGGAGAGAATTTGGTTTCTCTAGAGGGAAATACAAGGCCATGGGTAAAGGATAAGCATAAGGGTACTTAAAGTATTGAAGTTAGGGGGCTAATAAATGTTCACTTATAAAGTAATGGTCAGGAAGTTTGGCATACTACACACTTGATTCACAATTTTTTTTATTATTGTGAGTATTCATGGTGAGGAGCTAAATCCCCAAGGGGTCACACAGTGCCTGGGAAATTGGAGGTAATCATGGTTTGACCCAGAGAGTGGCAATTCCAATTCCTTGAATCAAGATTCATTCATTAGTATCAAGGCACCCACTCTGAAAGGGGTTCCTGAGTTAGGTCTCTAAGAATATAAGGAATCACTCCAGCAAAGATTATCAAGAACCCTAAATGTTCCCTCCCTACAAGGCCATCCTCTCAACTCAGCAATGAAAAATAATAAAAATTAATGAATCTCATACATAAAAATGCCAAACGATAAAGAAAAAAAAAAGCAGAAACAAAATCAATTAAATTCATTAGATTTACATAGATGTCAAGATTATCCTGCAAATGCAGATAATGAATGACCTGCCACTAATGAATGCTGCCACAAATGCAAATAATGAATGACCTGCCACTAAAAATCTACAACCAGCCCTAAATTAGAGGTGAGGATTGTGCAATTCGAAAGTTCATCTAAACTGTGATTTCAGCAAGTTTCTGGAAAGACAGCAATTGAATGAATGGTGATGAATGTGTTTCCTCTTTTTAGGGTCACCCTACCTCAGTGGATGGCAGCCAGTATATAAAAAAAAAAAAAAAAAAAAAAAAAATCCATCTGCCAATACAAATATCAAACTGCCATACACTCATGACACGGATTTCTAAATTATTATTATTATTATAATCAAAAAGAAACGCTAAGCCACAAGGCTATACAGCATTGCAGGGTAGGGAAGGAAGCGAGGGTATCTGGCGGCAGAAGGCGAGAGGGATGATTAGTAGGTTACAGAAAACAGCGTGGCAGGGGATAGTGTGGGGGTAGAGGGTAGCAAGAGATTGAGGCAGAAAGGGCTGAAGGTATCATCAGAGTTTATGAAGTAAATCAGTTGTTGTCAAAAAGTCAATGAGAGAGTCCGGATGAAAGGTGGGTCCATCAGCGAGAAGGGAAGGTAAAGAGAGAGCAGCGGAGCGAAGACGACGTTGGAGGTAAATTCTGCGTGCTCGTTGATAAAGTGGGCAGTCTAACAGAATGTGGCTGACCGATAATGGAACCTGACAATTCTCACAGAGAGGAGCAGGGCGCCTCTCCATGAGATATCCATGAGTAAGACGAGTATGGCCAATGCGAAGGCGGGAGAGAGTAGTCTCCCAACCTCGACACTGGTGACAAGAAGACGGCCAGTAACCTATACTCGGTTTAATAGAACAAAGTTTGTTATTGAGCAGAGCAGACCAACGTTGTTGCCAACGGGTGTGAAGGTGGGTAGCTATTACAGCAAAATAGTCCGGAAATGGAACACCTCTATATGAAATTGGTAGGTCATGTACTGCTGACCGCGCAGCAGTGTCTGCCTGTTCATTGCCCTGTACGTCAACATGACCAGGGACCCAACAAAAAACAATATCTTTATGCTTGGTAGAGATACGGTGTAGCCAAAGTTGGATACGGAGAACTAGGGGGTGAGGTGTATCAAATTTCTGTATAGCCTGTAGAGCACTAAGGGAGTCTGAGATAACCACAAATGATGACACAGGCATAGATGCGATACGAATAAGTGCTGCAAGAATGGCATACAATTCAGCAGTAAAAATGCTAGCCGAAGATAGTAAATGCCCTCGCACGACGCTGTCCGGAAACACTGCTGCGAATCCGACGCCGTCAGAAGATTTAGAGCCATCTGTGTACACGGCGATGGCATGAGAATGAGAGTGGAAGTGGTCAAGAAAAAGAGAGCGGGAAGCCACCGTAGGCAGTTGGGCTTTCGAGCAAGGGAGTGAGAAAGAACAGACCCGAACAGCTGGAACTTCCCAGGGGGGTAGGGAAAAGTGAGATGCTACATGAACATATAAAGGCGGTAACTGAAGGGAAGACAAGAGCGAATGTAGGCGAAGAGAGAAGGGACGGAGCAAACAGGGGCGGCGAACAAATAAAGAATGTCTACTAATATCAGTGACCATTCTATAAATGGAAGGATTGCGGAGATCGTGAGAGCGCACATAGTAGCGAAGGCAATGGGCATCACGGCGATCAGACAAGGATGGAACATTCGCTTCTGCATAGAGGCTCTCAACAGGGGAAGAGCGAAAAGCACCAAGGCATAAACGTAATCCTTGGTGATGGATGGGGTTAAGGCTAGAGAGAGTAGCAGGAGAGGCCGCTGAATAGATCTGGTCACCATAATCGAGTTTTGATAAAATGAGGGCTGAATGTAGGCGAAGGAGAGTTCGACGATCAGCTCCCCATGAAAGATGAGCAAGGGTTTTAAGAAGGTTCAGCCGGCTGTGACAAGTTGCCTTTAGAGAGGTAATGTGGGGTTTCCAGGATAACCTACGGTCAAAGAGAAGGCCTAGAAACCTGACTGTATCACGTTCAGGGATACGGGAGCCATAGAGGTACAAAGGATGATCGGAGATGACAGAGCGTCTAGTGAAAGTAATTTGGCGAGTTTTGGTACTGGAAAATTTAAACCCATGCGTGGTGGCCCAATTGGAAACACGGTCGACCGTATGCTGGAGAGAAACTGTAATGAGGTGACAGTCAGCGCCTGCACAAGCAATAGCGAAGTCATCTACATAGAGTGATGACCAAATATTGGATGGAAGAACAGAGGCCAAATCATTTATAGCAAGGAGAAAAAGTGTTGTGCTCAGAACACATCCCTGAGGGACACCTTCAGCTTGGACAAAGTCCGGGGAGAGCACATTATTGACTCGAACACGGAAATGTCTGTCAGTTAAAAAGTTCTTAAGGAAAGATGGTAGATTGCCTCGGAGGCCTAAGGAGTGGGCTTGGGCCAAAATATTATACCTCCAAGTTGTGTCATATGCCTTCTCAAGGTCAAAAAATATGGCAATAACTGAGTGGTTATTCGCAAAGGCATTACGAACATACGTATCCAAACGTAGTAAGGGGTCTATGGTAGAACGGCCCTTACGAAAGCCATATTGACGAGTGGAGAGACTGTTGTGTGTCTCTAAATACCACATTAAACGTCTATTTACCAGACGTTCCATCACTTTGCAAACTGCACTGGTAAGAGCGATGGGACGATAGTGGGAGGCTTCATGTCCCGTAGTACCCGGTTTGCGGAAAGGGAGAACAATGGCAGATTTCCACAGCTGTGGAAGAACTCCTTGTGACCAAATAAGATTGAAAAGGCGTAAGAGGACTGCAAGGGCTGACTGATGTAAATGTTGTAACATACGAATATGAATGTCGTCGGGCCCAGCTGTCGATGATCGGCAAGCTGAGAGTGTTGCCTCCAGTTCCTGAAGTGTAAAAGGCACATTATACTGTTCTTCTCTGAGAGAAGAAAAGTCCAAGGGTGCTAACTCTCTGGCAGACTTTGAGGAAAGAAACGAGGGGCAGAGATGGAGCCCCAGAGAAATACGGACCAGATGATTGCCAATTTCAATGGCAACATCTAGAGGGTTTGCTATATCAACACCGGCAACCCGCAGAACAGGAGCCGGGTCAGGAGAATATTTACCACTCAGTTTCCGTACTTTTTTCCAGACTGCACTCATAGAGGAAGCAGAGGTGATGGTGGAGACATAATCTCGCCAGCAAGTGCGTTTAGCGTCACGGATGACACGGCGAGCGATCGCACACTTCTGCTTAAAATCAAGAAGTCTCTCAGTGGTTCTATTATACCGGTACCTGCCCCACGCAGCACATTTCAAACGTACTGCACGAGCACAAGCAGGAGACCACCAAGGCACGCATTTCTGAGAATGCTTGCCCGAGGTTTGGGGTATAGAATGAGAAGCTGTGGGTAAAACTGAGGACGAGAAGAGGTGTAAAAGCTCATCAATGGAGGACGAAGAAGGAACCTCACTAAAAACGGTTAGTTGTGAGTAAAGTTCCAAATTTGCCTGATCAGACTGCCAGCGTGGGTTACGAATTGGTGGTGAATATGGAGGGGAAGTAAGAATGATTGGAAAATGATCGCTGTCATGTAAATCCGGGAGAAGAGACTAGGTGAAGTCTAGTGCAGCAGAGGAAGAGCAGACTGAGAGATCGATGCAAGAGAGAGTATGAGTACGAGTATCAAAATGGGTGTGAGTACCTGTATTTAAAACATAGAGGGGGTGGGAAGCAATAAAAGCCTCTAGCTGAATGCCACAGGACTCCCAGTGAGACTCTCTCCAGGTAAACCCCCCCCCCCCAGAGAAAATGATGGGCATTAAAATTGCCAAGCAACAGAAGTGGTGGCGGTAATGACGAAACAAGAAAGGCAATATCCGGAATAGATAATGCTCGAGAAGGTGAGAGATACAAAGAATAGTGTGCATACCACCTATGCAGGTGGATACGGGCTGCTGTGTAATGCAGCGAAGTACGAACAAATAGCTGATGGTACGGAATATCAGTGCGTAGAAGAAGGGCACTTTCGTTAAAGGTCCCATCAGGAAAAGGATCCGAAGAATACAATAAATTATAGCCTGAGATGGGATAGATAACAGCAGAGTGTAATTTTGGTTCTTGTAAGCAAACACCAACAGGGGAAAATTGGGAGAGCAACGTCTGAAGCTCACCCCAATTACCCCTGAGGCCGCGTATATTACACTGTAAATAGGCCATGATTAGCAACGATAAAGATACTAGAAATCCGCAAGAAGAGTACTTACGGACTAGAGGGGTTAGAAAAGTCCACATGCGGTGGCAGCGGAAAACGTTCAAGCAGCGAAGGAACGGTGCGCTGTGAAGAAAGGAGTTGCGCAGATGGAGAAGAGGAAAGAGAAGGAACAGAGGGTGGATCAGTGTCCATTGATGGTTTGGTCTCTGCAATATATTCAGAGATTGCTTCAAGTGTTTCGGAGTTCAAAGACGTCGTGTGGGAGACAATATTGGAGATGGCAGGAGGAGGAGTTTGTGTAAAGATCGAAGCTGTAATGGGTGGGGGGGCGAAAGGGTGGAGGGAACTGGAGAAGTGTGGGAGGGGACAGAAGAGGCAGAAACCTGGGAGGTGGCAGAAGAGGAAGAAACTTGGGAGGGGACAGGGGAGGAAGGCACAGTACGAGGAGGAGGATGAACCTCCACACTTTTAACAGAGCCAGTGAAAGGGGAAGACCCAGGTACAGAGACCGGGAAGGTAAAGTGTGGAGGTGGATGAAGGGAAGGAGGGGTTAAAGGAGATTTTTTGGACTTCTGAGAAGTAGAGGGACGATTGGGGTTTGTGAGGGAGAACACGAAGAAGTGAGAACAGACTGAGGTGTTGAAGTAGGGACGTCTGAGCCCAGGACAGCAAAAGAATTAGATATAGGAGTGACTATGGGACTGGCAACCGCAGAGGAGGCTGCAGAAGATGGGACCCCAGAAGTGGGGGGGACGTTTTGAAACACGAGAATAAGAAACACGGGGTAGTCTCCCTTGAAGGCGGAGATGAGAAACCGCTATAGCATAAGGGAGACTTTCTGCCTCTTTGAGGCAATGAATTTCCCGCTCATTCAAGTGGACCTGGTAACGGCGAGAGTACGAAGGGTGAGCCTCATGACAATTAAGGCAAGAGGGAGGTCGACTGCAAGACGTATTAGAATGGTCATCGGCACCACAGACTGGGCATTCGGCTATAGATCTGCAATATTTTGCTGGGTGGCCAAATCGCCAGCAATTTCTACACTGTTGCGGTGTAGGGATCACCTTTCGAACTTGTAACCGATGTCCTGCTACATAAACAGAGGATGGGAGTTCACGGCTGTCAAAAGTTAAACGAGCCACATTGCAAGGGTATCGTCTCCGCCCGTGGGCAGGAAGAATGTAAGTGTCTACCTTGAGAATTGGGAGATCTTGGAGTTCCAGCTATTCGAGAATGTCATTGCCACATGTCTGGAAATTCTGATGGACTATGGTATGGGGCAGAATGACAGTACCACTACAAGAATTGAGGGAATGATGTCTTTCGAGAGTGATAGGAATAGTATCGATATGTGAAAGAGAAAAATAATGAGCTTGGGTAGCATTCTGGGCTGTGATGATGCCCGTACCACTCTTAGGAGCATGAAAGGAAATCTCTCTACCAACATGGAGTAGGAGCGCTTTGCCAATACTATGGTCGGAAAGATAGGCAGTAGAAGAAGTCGGTCTTAAAGTAAAGAATTTAGTCCATTGTGTGGTCCGAAACTGAGTGTGGAGAGGGAGTGCATGACGTGTCGGTCTTTTCCGAGTAGAATGGGAAGGTAACGAAGTAACATCATCAGGAGATTGTTGTTGGCGTTTAGAAGTGGGACCAGAGTTGATCCGACGTGGAATGGGCTGGCGATTCAAAAATGGTTGCACCATAGAGGGAGAGGCCGGAAGCATAGTCAAAGGAGAATGGAGGTCAGACAAATCAAAGGAGTCAGTCGAAACCCCGGCACCTGAAGCGGGTGACGAAACAGCACCAGCAAGAGGTACAGGGGCCTTAGGAGTGTCCGAAGAGTGACCAAAAGACAAGGTGAGGTCAGAACGGGGTGCAGTAACAATAAGGAGCCCAGGGGTAGCGGGGTCATGGATCGGGTACTCCATGGTTAGGTTACCTCTTTCTTTTTGTTTTTAAGAAAAAAAAGAAAGAAAAGAAAAAAAAAAGAATAAAAAAAGGGGGGACCAGGGAGGAATAGTTCCTAGGAGGAATGAAAGGGCCAGAAATCTCCCTCCGCGCCCAAGAGGACCTCAGCACCGCAAGTAGCGCAGATGCAGCATGGAACCCGTGCCATACCCTACCCTTCATGCCAGTAAACCAGCAATCCGGGATAGCAACCTCACATCTGCCGAGCTACCTCGGTGGACAAAAGAGAGGGCGGCCGGATATCCGCCACAAAGCATAGCTCCTTCGGCCACCACCCAGGAATCCGAAAGGTGGCTTCCAGAGATACACCCGTCGCCCGAAATACACCCAAAGCCACCCTCCGGGATACCGGAGAGGGTTCGGGACATCCCCAGGCGATCCAGATTCCATGGCAAACTACGCCACCGCCAAGAACCTCAACGGAATGGGATGGACCCCAGTACCCTTTCCCCTACCTAGGAACTAGTGCGCCTATGTGAAAAATCCCAAAGGCCAAAAAGAGGAATGGTTAAAGGGAGGGGCGGGGAAGAGGAGGAGGAAAGGAAAAAGGGGAGGATGGGATAGGGAAGGGGGGATTGGGGGGTAATTAGGTTCGGTCTGAGGAAGGAGACCGACAGGTCTAATTCCTCAGACCAAGAGCCTCTGCACCACGCCAAGGAGCCCCCCTTGAAGAGGTAAGAAGGCTTTTAACACAGTGCTACACAAATGATTACTTAGCAAACTGAAGGAACAAGCTGTGTCACAGGAGAGATCTTAACATGGATAACAGCATGCTGATCAAGTGTGTTAGAGAAAGAAATTGTTGGGGTTTAAAATGTTAAGTGTGAAAAAGGTAATATCTATGAAGGAATTCTAGGAAACCAAGACCCAAACTTGAGTTCTGGAAATCATACCACGGGCGGGATTTGAACCCGCGGTCAGAGTGTCTCAAAACTCCAGACAGTTGCGTTAGCCACTGGGCCAGCTAGCTTCAATAAGATTCGTCCAACTAGGCACATTTCTACACCATAGGAAGGTTAGCATAGGCACCACTGTGTCCACAAATGCAAGTTTGTTTGCAATTGTGTCATTACGATTTCGCGAGTCATGTTGAGTTCTGGAGGCAGAACGTATAGTATCAATACGCTGAAGGGTAGGTAGGAAGCACAGTACAGGAGGGTCTTGCTTATACAGCAGGTTATGTTCCGGGCTACTGATGTAAAGTGGAAATCGCTGTAAAGTGAAATGTAGCCTTTTTTTTTTTTAACTTTCAAATATACAGTGGACCCCCAGCTTACGATCAGCTTCCAATGCGACCAATTATGTAAGTGTATTTATGTAAGTGCTTTTGTACGTGTATTTTTGGGGGTCTGAAACCGACTAATCTAATTCACAATATTCCTTATGGGAACAAATTCATTCGGTAACGGCACCTGAACATACTTCTGGAATAAAATATCGTAAACCAGGGGTCCACTGTATATATAAAAAGCTTGATAACATGTTTATACTATCATATATAAAGTGAGCAACAGAGCTAGGCCTAAAAAATGCATTACTTAAAATATTTTTGTATTTAGCTTATAGTGAGTGAACATATTTATTGTAGAAAGTCTGAATCAATGAAGAATGACTATAACTGAATCAATGAAGAATGACTATAACTGAATCAATGAAGAATGACTATAACTGAATCAATGAAGAATGACTATAACTGAAAATCACTGCATGAGCTGTAAAGTTAAGTGGTGTAAAACAGGGCCCTCCTATACCTACACAGGTGCTACTCGACTTACAAACAGGGACCTCCTATACCTACACAGGTGCTACTCGACTTACAAACAGGGCCCTCCTATACCTACACAGGTGCTACTCGACTTACAAACAGGGCCCTCCTATACCTACACAGGTGCTACTCGACTTACAAACAGGGCCCTCCTATACCTACACAGGTGCTACTCGACTTACAAACAGGGCCCTCCTATACCTACACAGGTGCTACTCGACTTACAAACAGGCCCCTCCTATACCTACACAGGTGCTACTCGACTTACAAACAGGGCCCTCCTATACCTACACAGGTGCTACTCGACTTACAAACAGGGCCCTCCTATACCTACACAGGTGCTACTCGACTTACAAACAGGGCCCTCCTATACCTACACAGGTGCTACTCGACTTACAAACAGGGCCCTCCTATACCTACACAGGTGCTACTCGACTTACAAACAGGGCCCTCCTATACCTACACAGGTGCTACTCGACTTACAAACAGGGCCCTCCTATACCTACACAGGTGCTACTCGACTTACAAACAGGCCCCTCCTATACCTACACAGGTGCTACTCGACTTACAAACAGGGCCCTCCTATACCTACACAGGTGCTACTCGAGTTACAAACAGGGCCCTCCTATACCTACACAGGTGCTACTCGACTTACAAACAGGGCCCTCCTATACCTACACAGGTGCTACTCGACTTACAAACAGGGCCCTCCTATACCTACACAGGTGCTACTCGACTTACAAACAGGGCCCTCCTATACCTACACAGGTGCTACTCGACTTACAAACAGGCCCCTCCTATACCTACACAGGTGCTACTCGACTTACAAACAGGGCCCTCCTATACCTACACAGGTGCTACTCGACTTACAAACAGGGCCCTCCTATACCTACACAGGTGCTACTCGACTTACAAACAGGGCCCTCCTATACCTACACAGGTGCTACTCGACTTACAAACAGGGCCCTCCTATACCTACACAGGTGCTACTCGACTTACAAACAGGGCCCTCCTATACCTACACAGGTGCTACTCGACTTACAAACAGGGCCCTCCTATACCTACACAGGTGCTACTCGACTTACAAACAGGGCCCTCCTATACCTACACAGGTGCTACTCGACTTACAAACAGGGCCCTCCTATACCTACACAGGTGCTACTCGACTTACAAACAGGGCCCTCCTATACCTACACAGGTGCTACTCGACTTACAAACAGGGCCCTCCTATACCTACACAGGTGCTACTCGACTTACAAACAGGGCTATACCTACACAGGTGCTACTCGACTTACAAACAGGCCCCTCCTATACCTACACAGGTGCTACTCGACTTACAAACAGGGCCCTCCTATACCTACACAGGTGCTACTCGACTTACAAACAGGGCCCTCCTATACCTACACAGGTGCTACTCGACTTACAAACAGGGCCCTCCTATACCTACACAGGTGCTACTCGACTTACAAACAGGGCCCTCCTATACCTACACAGGTGCTACTCGACTTACAAACAGGGCCCTCCTATACCTACACAGGTGCTACTCGACTTACAAACAGGGCCCTCCTATACCTACACAGGTGCTACTCGACTTACAAACAGGGCCCTCCTATACCTACACAGGTGCTACTCGACTTACAAACAGGGCCCTCCTATACCTACACAGGTGCTACTCGACTTACAAACAGGGCCCTCCTATACCTACACAGGTGCTACTCGACTTACAAACAGGGCCCTCCTATACCTACACAGGTGCTACTCGACTTACAAACAGGGCCCTCCTATACCTACACAGGTGCTACTCGACTTACAAACAGGGCCCTCCTATACCTACACAGGTGCTACTCGACTTACAAACAGGGCCCTCCTATACCTACACAGGTGCTACTCGACTTACAAACAGGGCCCTCCTATACCTACACAGGTGCTACTCGACTTACAAACAGGGCCCTCCTATACCTACACAGGTGCTACTCGACTTACAAACAGGGCCCTCCTATACCTACACAGGTGCTACTCGACTTACAAACAGGGCCCTCCTATACCTACACAGGTGCTACTCGACTTACAAACAGGGCCCTCCTATACCTACACAGGTGCTACTCGACTTACAAACAGGGCCCTCCTATACCTACACAGGTGCTACTCGACTTACAAACAGGGCCCTCCTATACCTACACAGGTGCTACTCGACTTACAAACAGGGCCCTCCTATACCTACACAGGTGCTACTCGACTTACAAACAGGGCCCTCCTATACCTACACAGGTGCTACTCGACTTACAAACAGGGCCCTCCTATACCTACACAGGTGCTACTCGACTTACAAACAGGGCCCTCCTATACCTACACAGGTGCTACTCGACTTACAAACAGGGCCCTCCTATACCTACACAGGTGCTACTCGACTTACAAACAGGGCCCTCCTATACCTACACAGGTGCTACTCGACTTACAAACAGGGCCCTCCTATACCTACACAGGTGCTACTCGACTTACAAACAGGGCCCTCCTATACCTACACAGGTGCTACTCGACTTACAAACAGGGCCCTCCTATACCTACACAGGTGCTACTCGACTTACAAACAGGGCCCTCCTATACCTACACAGGTGCTACTCGACTTACAAACAGGGCCCTCCTATACCTACACAGGTGCTACTCGACTTACAAACAGGGCCCTCCTATACCTACACAGGTGCTACTCGACTTACAAACAGGGCCCTCCTATACCTACACAGGTGCTACTCGACTTACAAACAGGGCCCTCCTATACCTACACAGGTGCTACTCGACTTACAAACAGGGCCCTCCTATACCTACACAGGTGCTACTCGACTTACAAACAGGGCCCTCCTATACCTACACAGGTGCTACTCGACTTACAAACAGGGCCCTCCTATACCTACACAGGTGCTACTCGACTTACAAACAGGGCCCTCCTATACCTACACAGGTGCTACTCGACTTACAAACAGGGCCCTCCTATACCTACACAGGTGCTACTCGACTTACAAACAGGGCCCTCCTATACCTACACAGGTGCTACTCGACTTACAAACAGGGCCCTCCTATACCTACACAGGTGCTACTCGACTTACAAACAGGGCCCTCCTATACCTACACAGGTGCTACTCGACTTACAAACAGGGCCCTCCTATACCTACACAGGTGCTACTCGACTTACAAACAGGCCCCTCCTATACCTACACAGGTGCTACTCGACTTACAAACAGGGCCCTCCTATACCTACACAGGTGCTACTCGACTTACAAACAGGGCCCTCCTATACCTACACAGGTGCTACTCGACTTACAAACAGGGCCCTCCTATACCTACACAGGTGCTACTCGACTTACAAACAGGGCCCTCCTATACCTACACAGGTGCTACTCGACTTACAAACAGGGCCCTCCTATACCTACACAGGTGCTACTCGACTTACAAACAGGGCCCTCCTATACCTACACAGGTGCTACTCGACTTACAAACAGGGCCCTCCTATAAATACACAGGTGCTACTCGACTTACAAACAGGGCCCTCCTATACCTACACAGGTGCTACTCGACTTACAAACAGGGCCCTCCTATACCTACACAGGTGCTACTCGACTTACAAACAGGCCCCTCCTATACCTACACAGGTGCTACTCGACTTACAAACAGGGCCCTCCTATACCTACACAGGTGCTACTCGACTTACAAACAGGGCCCTCCTATACCTACACAGGTGCTACTCGACTTACAAACAGGGCCCTCCTATACCTACACAGGTGCTACTCGACTTACAAACAGGGCCCTCCTATACCTACACAGGTGCTACTCGACTTACAAACAGGGCCCTCCTATACCTACACAGGTGCTACTCGACTTACAAACAGGGCCCTCCTATACCTACACAGGTGCTACTCGACTTACAAACAGGGCCCTCCTATACCTACACAGGTGCTACTCGACTTACAAACAGGGCCCTCCTATACCTACACAGGTGCTACTCGACTTACAAACAGGGCCCTCCTATACCTACACAGGTGCTACTCGACTTACAAACAGGGCCCTCCTATACCTACACAGGTGCTACTCGACTTACAAACAGGGCCCTCCTATACCTACACAGGTGCTACTCGACTTACAAACAGGGCCCTCCTATACCTACACAGGTGCTACTCGACTTACAAACAGGGCCCTCCTATACCTACACAGGTGCTACTCGACTTACAAACAGGGCCCTCCTATACCTACACAGGTGCTACTCGACTTACAAACAGGGCCCTCCTATACCTACACAGGTGCTACTCGACTTACAAACAGGGCCCTCCTATACCTACACAGGTGCTACTCGACTTACAAACAGGGCCCTCCTATACCTACACAGGTGCTACTCGACTTACAAACAGGGCCCTCCTATACCTACACAGGTGCTACTCGACTTACAAACAGGGCCCTCCTATACCTACACAGGTGCTACTCGACTTACAAACAGGGCCCTCCTATACCTACACAGGTGCTACTCGACTTACAAACAGGGCCCTCCTATACCTACACAGGTGCTACTCGACTTACAAACAGGGCCCTCCTATACCTACACAGGTGCTACTCGACTTACAAACAGGGCCCTCCTATACCTACACAGGTGCTACTCGACTTACAAACAGGGCCCTCCTATACCTACACAGGTGCTACTCGACTTACAAACAGGGCCCTCCTATACCTACACAGGTGCTACTCGACTTACAAACAGGGCCCTCCTATACCTACACAGGTGCTACTCGACTTACAAAGGTTCGACTTATCATATTTTGACTTTACAATGGTACAAGAACAATTACTTTACAACGGTGCAAGAACAATTACTTTACAACGGTGCAAGAACAATTACTTTACAATGGTACAAGAACAATTACTTTACAATGGTACAAGAACAATTACTTTACAACGGTGCAAGAACAATTACTTTACAATGGTGCAAGAACAATTACTTTACAATGGTACAAGAACAATTACTTTACAATGGTACAAGAACAATTACTTTACAATGGTGCAAGAACAATTACTTTACAATGGTGCAAGAACAATTACTTTACAATGGTGCAAGAACAATTACTTTACAATGGTACAAGAACAATTACTTTACAACGGTACAAGAACAATTACTTTACAACGGTGCAAGAACAATTACTTTACAATGGTACAAGAACAATTACTTTACAATGGTGCAAGAACAATTACTTTACAATGGTGCAAGAACAATTACTTTACAATGGTGCAAGAACAATTACTTTACAATGGTACAAGAACAATTACTTTACAACGGTACAAGAACAATTACTTTACAACGGTGCAAGAACAATTACTTTACAATGGTACAAGAACAATTACTTTACAACGGTACAAGAACAATTACTTTACAACGGTGCAAGAACAATTACTTTACAACGGTGCAAGAACAATTACTTTACAATGGTGCAAGAACAATTACTTTACAATGGTACAAGAACAATTACTTTACAATGGTACAAGAACAATTACTTTACAATGGTGCAAGAGCAATTACTTTTGAGATGAAACTTAAGATAATTATCCAGCATGAAGGCGACAAGTCCGTAACCTGTATTCGTTTAGTATTTACCTTTCAATAATGGTACAGTGTGACTTTGTAAATGGTCTAAGTCGGACCGAAATGTCGTCGTAAGCTTCTCTCTTCTATGTGCAGGTTATTTGTGTATCGTTCTAGTCACGGTATTGTGCCTTTTTTTTTTTGTTATTTATGTACATGTATTTGGTTAGAGTAATTATTTATTTACCATATATTCATATATTAAGAGGCAACTAAAATGCTGGGAGCAAGGGGCTAGTAAACCATACCCCGGCCGGGATTGAACCCGCTGTCAGTCTCAAAACGCCAGCCCGTCGTTTTGAGAGAGACTGACCGCGGGTACAATCCCGGCTGGGGTATGGTTTGTTTGCAATCGTGTCATTACGATTTCGTGAGTCGAGTTAAGGGGCTAGTAACCCCTTTCCCTGTATACATTAACAAAGTTAAAAAGAGAAACCTCAGCTTTTGTTTTTGGGCCACCTGCCTCAGTGGGATACGGCTGGTTTGTTGAAAGAAGATATTCATATTTGACTTATAATGCGTATGTCATAACCCCATTGTAAGTCATGGAGCACCTGTACTCTGAAGGGTAGGAAAGAATCTTGCAATTTTGAGGCTCGTCTGAACTGTGACATTCACAAGACAGTTAGTGAGTGTTACTATGTTTTCTTATTTAGGCTTGCCCTACCTTGGTGGATAAAAGCAGATGTGATAAAATAAGAATAATCTACTTGGACAATTGAAAACAGTTACTGTAAGTGACGAAATATTAAGGGAAAGAAACTAGAGAATAATATGCTTTAACCCTTTGAGGGTCGCCAGGCCCTCTCAGAGACGCCAAAATTTCAAAAAAATTTAAAAAAAAAAAAAAAATCTTATGAAAAGATAGAGAATCTTTTCCCAGTCATAATGACACCAAAAGTATGAAATTTGATGGAAAACTTACGGAATTATGCTCTCGCGAAGTTAGCGGTCTCAACAATGTTCACGCATCGGCGATTTTGCCCAATTTGAGCCCTATTTTCGGCTAATTCCAGTGTACCAGTCAACAAAAATCAGAACTATTTTGCTAGAACTCCATTTTGTCTATCGAATGAGTACAAGAAATCACTCTCCGCCTATATATAATGTCTTTCTACCTCTGTATGTTAGAAGTGATCAAGGTCCCAGGATCGAAACGCTTTCTAATAAATATGTCATAGTGTTTGCTTACGTGTCTTTCTAAACCAAGAAACCACCCATTTGCCGATTTCAACTATCCAATAAAGTATTCAGAATTTAGCAATTTTGCCAATTTCACACAAATTTCAAAAGATGCCAATTTCCAAATAAGATCCAGAATAAACAAGAAAGACATTCCTGGCACTAAAATAACATTTCCTCTGTTCATTAGTCACGTCCCCATACCCCTATTACATTCTTTTGCTTTCCATTTTGAATTTTTATTCTCACAAAAAATAGAAGATTTACTGTTATGCATTAGTGTAGAAATGGTATAAATAATATCAGCACATTTGTGAAAGAATATTAGACTCACCAGTTGATGTGTATTGGACACTTGGCATGATTTGTTTACTTTTGAACCTTGGTAAAAATCGAACATTTCTGCTACTTTGAGCTCAATTTCAAGGTACTTTTCATTGTAAAACCAGTCAAAATCATCTCAATTTCTGTAATATGTCTTCCATTCTATAAAATGAGACCAATAAAACTAGAATACAACAATAAATACCATACGAAAATACAGTGCAAAGTCGCTGCTTTAAACCAAAAACACGGTCAGTCTTTTTTTCTCATTACGCACTGTGTGCTGCAGGATTTTTTTAATACTGCGCACACTGACCACATAGACCCATTCTTTCATATGTAGGCCTACCAGCTTTCTCTTGCTAGATTTGAGGGCGCTAGAATTTATGCATACTAGTATGTCAAAAACCCTGGTGCGTAAGCCGTACTAGTACGGCTTACGCAAACCCTGAAAGGGTTAATTTTCATCATTCTTTGCATTTTTATAGGTATTAAAAATAATATTTACACTGAACATAAGATGATCATCACCTGAGTTTTTCTATGTGGTACTCGATGTGAAAAGTTGAATAAAAAGTTACGTGGCTTGGCAAAGATGCCTTTTATGTTATCAAGACCTTTAATAATTGATTTAGGTTAAATAATTCTCCTCATTTACTTTGTTTTTAACATATCAGTCATTTCCCACTGAGGCAGGGTGACCCAAAGAGAAAGAAAAAACCCAAAAAGAAAGAAAAAACTTTCACCATCATTCACACAATCACTGTCTTTGCAGAGGCACTCAGATACGACAGTTTAGATGTCACTCCAAACAGCCAATATCCTAAACCCCTCATTTAAAGTGCAGGCATTGTACTTCCCACTTCTAGGACTCAGGTTCAGCTAACCAGCTTCCCTGAATCCCTTCACTAAATATTACCCTGCTCACACTCCAACAGCTCATCAGACCCCCAAAAACCACTCATCTCCATTCTATCCTAACACGCTCATGCACGCATGCTAGAAGTCCAAGCCCCTCGCCCACAAAACCACCTTTACCCCCTCAATACAACCTTTCCTAGGACAACCCCTACCCTTCCTTCCTTCCACTACAGATATTATAAATATTTCCCACCAAGGCAGCTGACCAGAAAAAGAGAAGAATTAAGTTTTACTTGTTTTTACATTCAGTAAGTTACACAGGAGAAAGGGGTTAACTCAGGTAAATATACGAGCTAAACTTGCTCTGTCTCCAGATGACCACAAGTGCAACAGTGCCTGGGGAGTGGGAGATAAACAGGTTCGATCCGAAGGAAGGGGAGGGGAAAACGGCAACAACTTGGATCAAATCCTTCGCCGTTACCTCTCGAGGGTAGCACAAGAGTGGTTATGAAGTGGAATAAGCCAGACAATGAGAGTGCAGACACGACACATGGTTTCAGAGATAGGTATGGCAAATTTATTTCATGTCAGTCAGTTGAAAGTTAAGAGGACACATCAAACTCAAACAGACAAATACATACAAGAAAATTATAAATGGTCATTACAAAAAGCAATTACAATTACAATATTAATGTTTTTTTCCATTTATTGCTAGTACAATGGCCATAAGCAACATATTCATTTGTACATGTTTATGTATCACGGTAATCAATTTATGTTCAGTACTTTTAAGTCAAAATATTCATGCATATTTTGTATGCAACCACTGATCCTGAGCTTAATACACAAATAAATTGCACATGAGAGAAAGAAGCTTTTGATGACATTTGAGTCCGACTTGCACCATTGACTAGTCACAACTAGTGACACTAGTTAATGGTGCAAGTCAGACTCAAACGTCATACACTTCTTTTTCCTATGTGTGGGTTATTTGTGTATTGTTCCAGTCACGATATTGTGCCTTTATGTTCTTCATCCTGAGGTGAAGCTATCAGACATGTGCAAAACCCATCCTGGTGATCAAACCTGCTGTTAACATACAGCAAACCTTGCCAGCATTATCCTCACCAACACCCAAGATGTAACACACTTCAATCACAGACTCAAAAATGTGAGGCCATTGCCTTGGTCATCAGCCTTCTTACATAATTTGTTACTTTCATGATTTCTGAAGAAGATACACATACAATGCAGAACAAACTTTTCCTTGAGCTTCATCAAATCATAACTTAATAAAGCTCTGAACAGATCAAAACACTGTCTCAACAAAAGTTTAAGTGTTACTTCAACAAAGGTTTGCTTTGCAACGTATGTTTTCTTCACTATCGTCACGAGTAGCTCATCTGGATCCAACTTTTATGATCCAGTGATATTTTTATCTTAGTCTTGAACTATAGATGCAGATCCCTAAACAAACACTAATGTCCTACTGGAGCCTTTCAATACCAGCTTCTCCTGGCTAAAACATAAAACAATAAATATATTCAACATACCTGGGTACAAAGCCATCCACAACTGCAGACCTAATAAGAAAGGGGAAGGTATTGCAATCTACTGTACTAATGAGATGCAATATTAAAAAAAATATCAAACAAGTGGCTCCTATGGAGAATATGCAATTGCTCAATTTACTAACAATTCCAAGGCTTTAAATGGCAAATAGAGTTTTGGTAGCCACACACCAGTGGTAGAGAGAGCCAAGTGCTCTTAACCCCCACCTCCCAAAACTGTTACCTCGTATCAAATATCATGGGGAAGCACGTAACATGTACGAGTCTTACAGGACCTCGGGAATGGGAGGCAATCAGGTGTGATCCAGGGAAGGGCAGGGTAGCTACAGTTCCTTGTATCTAGAGCCTTCACCAGCATCAAACTATCCATCAAAACATTAATATAGTTTTTAAGATGTTATTAATGAGCCATCACGACATTAAGACTTATCAGCTGAGGTTCCTGACAAATAACAAAATCAAATGAAGTTATGAAAATTCAAATACCAACATATAAAACTTTAATGACAGTCTCACAAAGGCAAGTCTTGAAACCCTTAACAACTTCCCCAATAATTACCCTTGAATTTAACAAACGTCTAATGTTACCCACGTCTGGAGCTTCATAAGTACAGCAGTACATACTCCTGCTTATTAATACCTCCCACTGAGGCAGGGTGACCCAAAAAAAGAAACACTTTCACCATCATTCACACACAATCACTGCAAGGCCAGTGATTGTGTGTGAATGATGGTGAAAGTGTTGAATGATGGTAAATGTGTTTCTCTTTTGGATCACTTTACCTTGGCTGTAGACAGCAGATGTGCTAAAAAAAAAATTTACTAAACCCACAAGAATTACGGAGACACTGTCTAGAAAAAAAAAATTCACACCATTATGCATCACATACCTTCCTACAATATTGGAGTCAAATGGCTGTCACTATACAGTACATAATAAAACTGCAAATATGTTATTGCTAGTTATTACATTACCCTTCAATAAAATAAGTTTACTTAAAATATTCCCAGACATCTGTACAAGTCAAAATAAATCATTCACAAAGATGGATATGCATCTAATATAACAACTCAGGTTTAGTACCGAACCTGTTTACAGAAAAAAAAAATACATACAGCGGACCCCCAGTTTACGATATTATTTCATTCCAGAAGTATGTTCAGGTGCCATTACTGAACGAATTTGTTCCCATGAGGAATATTGTGAATTAGATTAGTCCATTTCAGACCCCCAAACATACACATACAAATGCACTTACATAAATATGCTTACATAATTGGTCGCATTGGGAGCTGATCGTAAAGCGGGGGTCCACTGTATATATATAGATATATACTCTTATATGCTCAACCAGAAAATATTGATTCTTGCCAATATCAGTTCAGACCCCAAAAGAGGACAATTTTTCACCAAAGTAGAGTAGCCCAAAGAAGGAAGCATTCACCATCATTCAGTCAAGAGCTGTCTTGCCCAAAGTGTCCAACACCACAATTAAAATAATCTTACAAAGTGAAATATCTTCGCCCATCCTCCTAATTAACATGTTGGTTCTAACTGACCATATTTTTTAAAGGTGGATCGGTAAGACAGCAGAAGGCCTTGGTCAGATGACCAAAAGCTCCAACAGCAGGTCGTCATCTGACTAAGACCCGTGTCGGGAAACACTCGCCCTGTTTCCTGACAAACCTTACATAACCTCACCTCCAGCCGTCCTTCAAAGTGAAGGCCCTGAACTTTCCACCTCCAGAACTGTAGTCCAGCACAACTGATGTCATAATAAAAACACACTGGTCAATGTATGCAGAGGGTGATGAGAATGACTAACTGGACAAGTATCTTATTGACCTGTAGCAGGTGTCTAATAGTGTAACCTATAACAATCTTCTCCTAAAATTCAACTTATTTTTTTTTTTTCAACAAGTCGGCCGTCTCCCACCGAGGCAGGGTGACCCAAAAAAGAAAGAAAATCCCCAAAAAGAAAATACTTTCATCATCATTCAACACTTTCACCACACTCACACATTATCACTGTTTTTGCAGAGGTGCTCAGAATACAACAGTTTAGAAGCATACACATATAAAGATACACAACATATCCCTCCAAACTGCCAATATCCCAAACCCCTCCTTTAAAGTGCAGGCATTGTACTTCCCATTTCCAGGACTCAAGTCCGACTATATGAAAATAACCGGTTTCCCTGAATCCCTTCACTAAATATTACCCTGCTCACACTCCAACAGATCGTCAGGTCCCAAGTACCATTCGTCTCCATTCACTCCTATCTAACACGCTCACGCACGCTTGCTGGAAGTCCAAGCCCCTTGCCCACAAAACCTCCTTTACCCCCTCTCTCCAACCCTTTCGAGGACGACCCCTACCCCGCCTTCCTTCCCCTATAGATTTATATGCTTTCCATGTCATTCTACTTTGATCCATTCTCTCTAAATGACCAAACCACCTCAACAACCCCTCTTCTGCCCTCTGACTAATACTTTTATTAACTCCACACCTTTTCCTAATTTCCACACTCCGAATTTTCTGCATAATATTTACACCACACATTGCCCTTAAACAGGACATCTCCACTGCCTCCAACCGTCTCCTCGTTGCTGCATTTACCACCCAAACTTCACACCCATATAAGAGTGTTGGTACTACTATACTTTCATACATTCCCTTCTTTGCCTCCATAGATAATGTTTTTTGACTCCACATATACCTCAACGCACCACTCACCTTTTTTCCCTCATCAATTCTATGATTAACCTCATCCTTCATAAATCCATCCGCCGACACGTCAACTCCCAAGTATCTGAAAACATTCACTTCTTCCATACTCCTCCTCCCCAATTTGATATCCAATTTTTCTTTATCTAAATCATTTGATACCCTCATCACCTTACTCTTTTCTATGTTCACTTTCAACTTTCTACCTTTACACACATTCTCAAACTCATCCACTAACCTTTGTAATTTTTCTTTAGAATCTCCCATAAGCACAGTATCATCAGCAAAAAGTAACTGTCAATTCCCATTTTGAATTTGGTTCTTAAAAAAAACCATACCACGGGTGGGGTTTGAACCCGCAGTCAGAGAGTCTCAAAACTGGTTTGTTTGCAATCGTGTCATTACGATTTAGTGAGTCTTTCTTAGTAGTACGTAGTAGTAATTTTTTCAACACATCAGCTATCTCCCACTGAGGCAGGGTGACCCCAAAAATGAAAAAAATCTTTCTTCATTTTACATTTAGTAATTCACACAGAAGGGGTTGCTAGCCCCTTGCTCTCAGGATTTTAGTTGCCTCTTACGACACGCATGGCTTAGGGAGCCATACATCACCTGGGAATTATTATAATAAAAAAGAAGCGCTAAGCCACAAGGGCTATACAGCCCTGCAGGGCAGGGAAGGAAGCCAGGGTATCAGGTGGCATAAGGGAGAGGGATGATTAGTAGGTTATGGAGGACAGCAGGGCAGTGGATAGTGCAGGGGTAGAGGGTAGCAAGAGATTGAGGTAGAAAGGGCTGGGAGGAGTGCTAAAGACATAATCATCAGAGTAAATCAGTTGTTGTCAAAAAGTCAATGAGAGAGTCCGTATTAAAGGAGGGTCCGTCAGCAAGAAGGGAAGGTAAAGAGAGAGCAGCAGAGCGGAGACGATGTTGGAGGTAAATTCTGCGTGCTCGTTGATAGAGTGGTCAGAATGTGGCTAACAGATACTGGAACCTGACAATTCTCATGGAGAGGAACAGGGCACCTCTCCATGAGATACCCGAGAGTAAGACGAGTGTGGCCAATGCAAAGACGGGAGAGAGTAGTCTCCCAACCTCGACACCGATGACAAGAAGATGGCCAGTAACCTATACTCAGTGTAATAGAATGAAGTTTGTTATTGAGGAGATCAGACCAACGTTGTTGCCAACGGGTGTGAAGGTGAGTAGCTATTAAAGCAAAATAGTCCGTGAATGGAACACCTCTATATGAGACTGGGAGGGCATGTACTGCTGACCGTGCAGCAGTGTCTGCCTGTTCACTGCCCTGTACATCAACATGACCAGGGACCCAACAAAAAACAATATCTTTATGCTTGGTAGAGATATAGCGTAACCAAAGTTGGATACGGAGAACTAGGGGATAAGGTGTATCAAATTTTAGTATTATCTGTAAAGCACTAAGGGAGTCTGAAACAACCACAAATGACACAGGCATAGATGCAATACGGATAAGTGCTGCAAGAATGGCATACAATTCAGCAGTAAAAATGCTAGCCGTGGATAGTAAATGCCCTCGCACGACACTGTCCGGAAACGCTGCTGCGAATCTGACGCCGTCAGAAGACTTAGAGCCATCTGTGTACACTGCGATGGCATGAGAATGAGCGCGAAAGTGGTCAAGAAAAAGAGAGCGGGAAGCTACCGTAGGCAGTTGGGCTTTCGTGCAAGGTAGTGAGAAAGAAGACACGAACAGCTGGAACTTCCCAGGGGGATAGGTAAAAATGAGATGCTACATGAGCATAGAAAGGTGGTAACTGAAGGGAAGACAAGAGCGAATGGAGGCAAAGAGAACAGGGACGGAGTAAACAGGGGTGACGAACAAATAAAGAATGTCTACTAACATCGGTGACTATTCTATATATGGAAGGATTACAGAGATCATGAGAGCGAACATAGTAGCGAAGGCAATGGGCATCACGGCGATCCGACAAGGATGGAATATTCGCTCCAGCATAGAGGCTCTCAACAGGGAAAGAGCAAAAAACACCAAGGCATAAATGTAATCCCTGGTGATGGATGGGATTAAGGCTAGAGAGAGTAGCAGGAGAGGCCGCTGAATAGATCTGATCTCCATAATAGTTTCGATACAATGAGGGCTGAATGTAGGCAAAGGAGAGTTCGACGATCAGCTCCCCATGGAAGATGAGTAAGGGTTTTAAGAAGGTTCAACCGGTTGTGACAAGTTGCTTTCAGAGAGGTAATGTGAGGTTTCCAGGAAAACCTATGGCCAAAGAGAAGGCCTAGAAACCTGACCGTATCACGTTCAGGGATACGTGAACCATAGAGGTACAAAGGATGAGTGGAGATGACAGAGCGTCTAGTGAAAGTAATTTGGTGAGTTTTAGTACTGGAAAATTTAAACCCATGCATGGTGGCCCAATTGGAAACATGGTCGACCGCATGCTGGAGAGAAACTGTAATGAGGTGACAGTCAGTGCCTGCACAAGCAATAGCGAAGTCATCAATATAGAGGGACAACCAAATATTGGATGGAAGAAGATAGGCCAAATCATTTATAGCAAGGACAAAAAGTGTTGTGCTCAGAACACATCCCTGGGGGACACCTTCAGCTTGGACAAAGTCTGGGGACAGCATATTATTAACTCGAACACGGAAATGTCTCTCAGTTAAGAAGTTCTTAAGGAAGGATGGTAGATTGCCTCGGAGGCCTTGGGCCAAAATATTATACCTCCAAGTTGTCTCATATGCCTTCTCAAGGCCAAAAAATATGGCAATAACTGAGTAGTTATTTGCAAATGAATTACGAACATACATATCCAAGCACAGTAAGGGGTCTATGGTAGAACGGCCCTTATGAAAGCCATATTGACTAGTGGAGAGACTGTTGTGCGTCTCTAAATACCACATTAAACGTCGATTTACCAGACGTTCCATCACTCTACAAACTGCACTGGTAAGAGCAATGGGACGATAGTGGGAGGCATCATGTCCCGTAGTACCCGGTTTGCGGAAAGAGAGAACAAAGGCAGATTTCCACAGCTTGGGAAGAACTCCTTGTGACCAAATAAGATTGAAGAGGTGTAAGAGGACTGCAAGGGCTGACTGATGTAAATGTTGTAACATCCGAATATGAATGTCGTCAGGCCCAGCTGCCGATGATCGGCAAGCTGAGAGTGTCGCCTCCAGTTCCTGAAGTGTAAAAGGCACACAAGATTCTTCTTTGAGAGAAGAAAAGTCTAAGGGTGCTAACTCTTTGGTAGACTTCGAGGAAAGAAACGAGGGGCATAGATGGAGCCCCTGAGAAATATGGACCAGATGATTACCAATTTCAATGGCAACGTCAAGAGGGTTTCCTATATCAACATCGGCAACCTGCTGAACAGGAGCTGAGTCAGGAGAGTATTTACCACTCCGTTTCCAAACTTTTTTCCAGACTGCATTCATAGAGGAAGCAGAGGTGATGATGGAAACGTAATCTCACCAGAAAGTGCATTTAGCATCAAGGATGACACGGCAAGTGACTACACGCTTCTGCTTAAAATCAAAAAGTCTCTTAGTGGTTCTGTTGTACTGGTACCTGCATCACACAGCACATTTCAAATGTACTGCACAAGCACAAGCAAGAGACCACCAAGGCAAGCACTTCTGAGAATGCCTGCCTGAGGTTTGGGGTATAGAATGAGAAGCTGCAGTTAAAAACGAGGACGAAAAGAGGTGTAAAAGCTCATCAATGGAGGACGAAGAAGGAACCTCACTAAAAGCAGTTAGCTGCGAGTAAAGGTCCCAGTTTGCTCGATCAAATTGCCAGCATGGGCTACGAAGAGGTGGTGAATACGAAGGAGAAGTAAGAATGATTGGAAAATGATCGGTGTCATGCAAGTCCAGGAGAACAGACCAGGTGAAGCCTAGTGCTGTAGAAGAGCAGACTGAGAGATCAATGCAAGAGAGAGTATGAGTACGAGGATCAAAATGGGTGGGAGGACCTGTATTTAAAACACTGATGGGGTGAGAAGCAAGAAAAGCCTCCAACTGAATGCCATGGGAATCACAGTGAGACAACCCCCCATGAGGAAATGATGGGCATTAAAATCGCCTAGTAACAGAAGTGGTGGCGGTAAGTTTGAGATAAGAAAGGCATCATCTGGGATAGATAATGCACGAGAAGGAGAGAGATACAAAAAAAAAAAAAACAGATTGTATACCACTTACGCAAGTGGATATGGGCTGCAGTGTAATGCAGCAATATACGAACAAATAGCTGATGGTACGGAATATCAGTGTGGAGAAGAAGGGCGCTTTCATTAAAGGTCCCATCAGAAAAAGGATCCAAAGAATACAATAAATTATAGCCTGAGATAGGATATATAACAGTGGAGTGTAATTTTGGTTCTTGTAAGCAAACACCAACAGGGGAAAACCGGGAGAGCAACATCTGAAGCTCACCCCGATTACCCGAGGCCGCGGATATTCCACTGTAAATAGGCCATGACTGGCAACGAGAAAGATACCAGAAATCCGCAGGTAAGGGCACCTACGGACTAGAGGGGTTAGAAAAGTCCACAAGTGGCGGCAGCGGAAAATGTTCAAGTAGTGAAGGAACGGAGCGCTGTGAAGAAAGGAGTTGCGCAGATGGAGGAGAGGAAAGAGAAGGAACAGGGGCAGATCAGTGTCCAATGATGGTTTAGTCTCTGCAATATATTCTGAGATAGCTTCAAGTGTTTCGGAATTCAAAGACGTTGTGTGGGAGACAATATTGGAGATGGAAGGAGGGTGAGTAAAGATTGGGACAGTAATGGACTGTACCAAAGAAGGGGGGGGGGCGAAAAGGTGGAGGGAACTGGAGAAGTGTGGGAGGGGGACAGAAGAGGTAGAAACCTGGGAGATGGCAGAAGAGGAAGAAACTGGGGAAGGGACAGAGGAGGAAGGCACAGTATGAGGAGGAGGGTGAACCTCCACACTTGTAACAGAGCCAGCGAGAGGGAAAGAACTAGGTACAGAGACCGGGAAGGTAAAATTTGGAGGTGAAAGAAGTGAAGGAGGGGGCAAAGAAGATTTGAGCAATGGAGATTTTTTGGACTTCTGAGAAGTAGAGGGGCGATTGGGAGGAGGTGTTGTACGGGGTCTTGTTGATACCGGGGCTTGCGAGGGAGGACACGAAGAAGTGAGAAAAGACTGAGGTGTTGAAGTAGGGACTTCTGAGCCCAGGACAGCTAAAGAATTAGAGACAGATGTGACTATGGGAGGGGCAACCACAGAGGAAGTTGCAGAAGACGGGACTGCAGAAGCGGGGGGGATGTTTAGAAACACGAGAATAAGAAATACAGGGCAGTCTCCCTTGGAGGTGCAGTTGAGAAACTGCCATAGAATAAGGGAGACCTTCAGCTTCTTTGAGGCAACGGATTTCTCGCTCATTTAAGTAGACCTGACAATGGCGAGAGTATGAAGGGTGAGCCTCATGACAATTAAGGCAAGAGGGAGGTCAACTGCAAGACATATTAGAATGGCCATCGGCACCACAGACTGGGCATTCGGCTATAGATCTGCAATATTTTGCTGGGTGACCAAATCGTGGTGTAGGGATCACCTTTTGAACTTGTAACCGATGTCCTGCTACATAAACAGAGGATGGGAGTTTATGGCTGTCGAAAGTTAATCGAACCACATTGCAAGGGTATCGTCTCCGCCCGCGGGCAGGAAGGACATAAGTGTCTACCTTGAGGATTGGGAGATCCTGGAGTTCCAGCTGTTCAAGAATGTCATTGCCACATGCCTGAAAATTCTGCTGGACTATGGTATGGGGCAGAATGACAGTACCACAACAAGAATTGAGGGAATGATGTTTTTCGATAGTGACAGAAATAGCATCGATATGTGAAAGAAGAGAAAGATCATCAGCTTGGGTAGCATTCTGAACAGTGATGATGCGCGTACTGCTCTTCAGAGCATGAAAAGAAATATCTCGACCAACATGGTGGAGGAGCGCCTTGCCAATACGGTGGACCCTCGACCAACGATATTAATCCTTTCCTGAGAGCTCATCGTTAATCGAAATTATCATTAGTCGAGTTAATTTTCCCTATAAGAAATAATGGAAATCAAATTAATCCATGCAAGACACCCAAAAGTATTGAAAAAAAAAATTTTTACCACATGAAATATTAATTTTAATACACACAAACTGAAGAAGACATGCACAGTTACATGACACTTACCTTTATTGAAGATCTGGTGATGATTGATGGGATGGGAGGAGGGGAGAGTGTTGATCGTGTTAGTGTTTAGAAGGGGAATCCCCTTCCATTAGGACTTGAGGTGGCAAGTCCTTTTTCGGGGTTACTTCCCTTCTTCTTTTAATGCCACTAGGACCAGCTTGAGTCACTGGACCTCTGTCACACAACATATCTGTCCATAGAGGCCTGTACCTCCCGTTCCTTTATGACATTCCTAAAGTGTTTCACAACATTGTCAGTGTCACAATTAAACACTTGTTCAGGTTTCAATTCTTCACTGTCTATGTACTCCTTGAATTCCTGCACATATTTTTCAGCTGCTTTTTGGTCCAAACTGGCAGCCTCACCATGCCTTATCACACTATGTATGCCACTACGATTCTTAACCCTTTGACTGTGGCAACCCCCAATCCTGAGGTGTCTCCTGGTGTCGCAAAATTTAAAAAAAAAAAAAATTATTTTTTTCTTATGAAATGATAGAGAATCTTTTCCTGATTGTAATGACACCAAAAAAAAACGAAATTTGATGGAAAACCGACGGAATTATGCTCTCGCGAAGTTAGTGACCTCGGCACTGTTTACAAATCGGCAATTTCGTCCACTGTGAGCCCTATTTTCGGCTAATTCCATTGTTCCAGTTGCCCAAACTCATAGCTATTTCTTTAGAACTCCATTTTTTCTATCGATTGAGTACAAGAAACTGCCCATTTACTGATTTCAACTACCTAATAATGTGGTCAGAAATTTGCAATTTGGCCAATTTCACGAAAACTAAAAAATATGACAATTTCAAAATAAGGTCCAGAATGAACAATGCAGACATTCCTGGCTCTAAAATAACATTTTCTTTGCTCATCAGTCATGTCTCCAGGCCCCTCTGATATTACTCTTGCTTTCTATTTTGAATTTTTATTCAAACAAAAAATAGAAGACTTACTATTATGCAGACTACTGCAATACTGTAATAATTGTATAAATAACATCAACCCATTCATGACTGCATATTAGAATGGCTAGTTGGACATTTATTGGACAATGGCATCATTTGTTTACTTTTGAACATTGGCAAAAATCAAACATTTCCCCTACTTTGAGCTCCATTTCTAGGTTCTTTTTATAGTAAAATCAATCAAAATCACCTCAATTTCTATAATATGTTTTCCATTCTATCAAATGAGACCAAGAAAACGAGAATACAACCATAAATACTATACGAAAATAGACCACAAAGTCGGCATTTTAATTAAAAAAAATGGTCGGAGTTTTTTTTTTCTCATTATGCACTGCGTGCTCCAGGATTTTTTTTATATGGTGCACACTGACCACACAGACCCATTCTCTCACATGTGGGCCTACCAGCTTTCTCCTGCTTGATTTGAAGCCGCTAGAATTTATGAGTACATGTATATATACATCAAACACGGTACCTTGTAAGACGTATATATACGGCCACGACAGTCAAAGGGTTAAATCTCTCAAACCAACCTTTGCTGACCTTAAATTTACTCACATCACCACTAGTTGCTGGCATTTTTCTAATTAAATCGTCATGTAACTTCCTAGCCTTTTCACATATCGCTTGAGAGATGCTATCTCCTGCTTTCTGTTTTTCGTTTATCCACACCAGTAACAGTCTCTCAACATCTTCTATCACTTGCGATCTCAGTTTCAAAAACATAGTTGCACCTTTGGCAAGAACAGCTTCCTTGATTGCCGTTTTCTTGGCCACAATAGTAGCGATGGTTGATTGGGGTTTTGTGTACAACCTGGCCAGCTCGGAGACACGCACTCCACTTTCATACTTAGCAATGATCTCTTTCTTCATATCCATAGTAATTCTCACCCTTTTTGCTGTAGGGTTGGCACTAGAAGCTTTCTTGGGGCCCATGGTGACTTATTTTGCAGGTGCAATCACTAAAAAGGCTGTGATAATATGAAATGTTTCGATTGTATGTTTGGATGGGACCGCGGTGGCTGGCTGGCTTGTAAACACTGGCCAGAAGTGGATGCGTCTCAGACGGAATGAATCGTGTTGGTCGAGTTTTTTAGCGCCAGTCGAGGCAAAATTTTTGTGTTAAAATGTATCGCTAGTCAGATTTAACGTTAGACGATGCCATCGTTGGTCGAGGGTCCACAGTACTATGGTTGGAAAGATAGGCAATAGAGGAAGTCGGTCATAAAGTAAAGAATTTAGTCCATTGTGCCTTCCGAAACTGAGCGTGGAAAGGGAGTGCTTGATGTGTGGATCTTTTCTGAGAAAAACGTGGTGGTGGTGAAATATCATCATCAGGCAATTGTTGTTGGCCTTTAGGGGTGGGACCAGAGTTGGACCGACGTGAAACGGGCCGGCGATTCAAAAATTGCCACACCGTAGAGGGAGAGGCCAGAAGCATAGTCAAAGGAGAGCGGAGGTCAGACAAATCGAAGGAGTCAGTGGAAACCCCGGTACCTGAAGCGGGTGAGGAAACAGCACCAGCAAGAGGTACAGAGGCATGAGGAGTGTCCGAAGAGTGGTCAAAAAACGTGTCGGGGTCAGAACGGGGTGCGGTATCAAGAAAGGGCCCGGGGGTAGCAGGTTCATGGATTGGGTTCTCCATGGTTAGGTTACTTCTTTTCTTTTTGTTTTTAAGATAAAAAAAAAGAAAGAAAAAACAAAAATAAAAAAAATAAAAAAAGGGGGGACCGGGGAGGGATAGTTCCCAGGAGGAATGAAAGGGCCAGAAATCTCCCTCCTCGCCCAAGAGGACCTCAGCACCGTAAGTAGCATAGATGCAGCATGGAACCTGTGCCATACCCTACCCTTAATGCCAATAAACCAGCAATCCGGGATAGCAACCTCACATCTGCCGAGCTACCTCAGTGGACAAAAGAGAGGGCGGCCGGATATCTGCCACAAAGCATACCTCCTTCGGCCACCACCCCCGGAATCCGAAAGGCGGCTTCCAGAGATACACCCGTCGCCTGAAAGACACCCAAAGCCACCTTCTGGATACTGGAGAGGGATCGGGACATCCCCAGGCGATCCAGATTCCACAGCAAACTACGCCACCGCCAAGAACCTCAATGGAATGGGATGGACCCCGGTATCCTTTCCCCTACGTAGGAACTAGCCGCCTGTGGGAAAAATCCCAAAGGCCAAAAAAGGAAGGGCAAAAGGGAGGGGTGGGAGGAGGAGGAGGAGGAGGAAAGAAAAAAGGGGAGGATTGGGAGGATGGGATGGGGAGGATGGGATAGGGAAGAGGGGA
>NC_091386.1:3099882-3164007 GCF_038502225.1 Cherax quadricarinatus
GGGATAGGGAAGAGGGGATTGAGGGGTAATTAGGTTTGGTCTCAGGAAGGAGACCGACAGGTCTAATTCCTTAGACCAAGAGCCTCTTCACCACGCCAAGGAGCCCCCCCTTGAAGAGGCACTACTGTATAAACATTTAAAAATATACTAAAAATGTTTTAAATGGTGCAAAGGTGACATTAAAATAATATCAACGATGGTTGACATAAACCCACTACCATTATAGTATGTTTCTCGTTTAGCGAAATTCGTTTATCGATGCAGTATTAGGAACAGAACTCAGTCGTTAAGTGAGGAGAGGCTGTATATGTTTGCTGTTTGGACACTGTACCAGTGCTCCTTAACTTACAATGGAATTACATTATGATGAATCTACAGTAAGTAAATAAATAACTAGCCACTGAATAAGTAAACAAATAATTACTGTAACTAAATACCACTATTGAAAAATAAATGAATACAGTGGGATATGGTCAATTTGTTGAAAGTAGTAGTTTATCCTATCAATATATGTACAGTACAGTACAAAACAAAAGTTTTACAGTTTTATCCAACCATCATAAAGTCGAAATATCATTAAGTTGAACCATCGTAAAGTGAGGAGCATCTGTAGTGCCTTTTAAGGCATTTATCATCATATAAAGCCACAAGTGTTACATTCCCATAAGTTTTGTGAATCTAGAATTCACAATTAATACAAAAGTATACCTGAATAGCATATTTCCTCCAGATTTGGGCTCACACTGTCTTTCCGAGAACCTTTCTTTAAATATCGCTCTAATCTGGTTAACAATGACATTTATGCATAAATGTCCAGATAAAAATGACATTTATGCAAGGGTGTCATACCACACATATTGAATGAAATCTTATTGTTAGTTTTCAATTATTGAGATAAACCAATAAAAAATAATAATGGACACATCTTAAACTCTCAAAGAATTGAAGCTAATCATGAAATACCCTTCAGAAAAAGTAGTATTTAATAAAATCCTCTGAATTATTAAGCTGGCAAATATGATGCTTTGATTGCACAGAAAAAATAGCCCCTGGAGAGGATAATCCAATGTTCGGCAAGAAATACAGCACTACAGTGGACCCCCGCTTTACGATCACCTCCCAATGCGACCAATTATGTAAGTGTATTTATTTAAGTGCGTTTGTATGTGTATGTTTAGGGGTTTGAAATGGACTAATCTAATTCACAATATTCCTTATGGGAACAAATTCGGTCAGTACTGGCACCTGAATATACTTCTGGAATGAAAAAATATCGTAAACCGGGGGTCCACTGTATTTAGAAAAGATGGACTAAGGTCATGTAAATGGTGATACAGGATGAGAAAGTGAGGTTTTCCCCAGGAAAAAAATGGGTATATACAGGCCTACCCTATTAAATGCTTAGGGATGGTTCCAAAAGACCAGAACATTATGGAACAGTCTTAAATGTGAATTGCAACCTAATTTCGAGAAATAAAATATTTAACCTTTACTTACAAGTATAGTATGTTGCATACAAGGAAAGTTAAACAGCTATCCATGCATGCAACATTTACAGTATATAATGGGCCAACATACTGCATATCTTAGCTATTTGTGGAATTATTTCTATGGGGAAAGATAAGTCGCAAAGGAAGGGACACAATCAGGTTTGATCATGGGAAAAGGAGGATAGCTCCAATTCCATGGAACAAGAGCTGCCTACTGGCATTAAAGTGCCTCCCTTCAGGTGAACTCAAAATGAATACACCTATCATCTCCAATTTACTGAACAGAGTGGAGTTCAAACCCATGGCCAACCAGTGGAAAAAACAGCAGGCCCATGAGATATTCCTTGAACAACGATGCCTTCTCCAGTATCAACACACCAGCCTTGAAGAACTCGCTGGCAGAACCCTTACATTGTTGTCCAGTCCAGTGTTAGTCATGACATAACCCTTATATTGTTCATTCAGTCCAGTGTTGGTCATGACATAACCCTTATATTGTTGTCCAGTCCAGTGTTGGTCATGACATAACCCTTATATTGTTGTCCAGTCCAGTGTTGGTCATGACATAACCCTTATATTGTTGCCCAGTCCAGTGTTGGTCATGACATAACCCTTATATTGTTGTCCAGTGTTGGTCATGACAACCCTTATATTATTGTCCAGTCCAGTACTGGTCATGATATAACCCTTACATTGTTGCCCAGTCCAGTGTTGGTCATGACATAACCCTTATATTGTTGTCCAGTCCAGTGTTGGTCATGACAACCCTTATATTGTTGTCCAGTCCAGTATTGGTCATGACAACCCTTATATTGTTGTCCAGTCCAGTGTTGGTCATGACATAACCCTTATATTGTTGGTCCAGTCCAGTGTTGGTCATGACATAACCCTAATATTGTTGTCCAGTCCAGTGTTGGTCATGACATAACCCTTATATTGTTGTCCAGTCCAGTATTGGTCATGACAACCCTTATACTGCTCGACCAGTCAAATGTTGGTCATGTGCCAAGCCTAGTGTTGTTGCTGTCTTAACGATATAGTATCAGTAAAGAATACTAATATTTTGATGTGTCAGCTTTAGTTCTGATGAATGGTTTGAAATGGACTGATGAAGCCACTGTGTGGCGAAACGTTTCCTGAATAAAGATTCCCATATGCTGCATAAGTGTCTCAATCTTCAGCTTTAGTTCTACCAAAAATACTGCATATACTACAGGCATCAACATTTCTATCCACATTTTACCCATAATTCATACCAAATATACTGCATTTGTTATAAATAATAATACTGTAATAATAATAAAAATAATAAATTATTATATACAGAAAGAACAAATAAAATGCTTATTACTGGTGATTTAGATCCATCAAACTTAACAGTTGTCAAACTAGCTGAGAAGAGTCGACTCCAAAGGTTGAGACAGCTGGCTACTCGTACGATGGTGTAGGGTCTACTGCGATTTCTCAATAAACTTGGCGATCTTCAACTGGTAAAGCTATCCAGCCAATCTTCCAATGTAGAGAAGCCTTACGGGGGGCAGGTGCCTGAGAGTTTTCAATTGAATTTCCTCAGCTGCTTCTTGGATGATCGGCCCTGAGAGAGAGAAAACCTCGATGTTTCCGCTGGACTACAAACCAAATTATCAGGCTGTGCTCCATCTCTTGGGTCCTTTCACTGTCCTCAGGACAAAATAAGCACCTCCTTCCATAGGTTGCCTTGATTTCATTCATGTAAACCCATCTTGCACCCTACTTAACCAATGGTACCATCAGGTAGATAGATGGTAGAGTGTTGCTTACACTACCACCACCACCACCTCATCAATTTTGACCATTCTCTCTAAGCATCAGCAACATCGGGGAGATCGCTGCTGATTTTCTTGGTATCAAGGCCTTGAAAAAGCCTTCCAAACGGCTGACATGTACACTGTGAGTAATGCCTGTTAAAGGCCGAGTAAAAAGTAGAGTGGCATGCCAGAAAACTGGCCAAAGAAACCTGTCAACAACAAAGCACACAGGAGCTGCAACATACACATTATAAGGAAATTTACAAAAACAGTCTTACTTTGGAAGGAGACTCACGAGTTAAAAGTATAAAATCCTTAAACAAAGAAATCTGTCTTTGAACTATATGCACATATCAAATTAATTTTTGGTCTGTTATATAGTAGGGGGAAACGAGACAAATAATAATAGAAAATATTTGCACTATCCCTCCATGGGGAAGTGGAACAGAATTCTTCCTCTGTAACCCATGCGTGTCGTAAGAGGCGACTAAAATGCCGGGAGCAAGGGTCTAGTAACCCCTTCTCCTGTATATATTACTAAATTTAAAAGGAGAAACTTCAGTTTTTTCTTTTGGGCCACCCCACCTCAGTGGGATACGGCTGGTACGTTGAAAGAAAAGAAGAATTTGCACTATCCGTCCTCGCCTGAAATTTGTCTCGTAACTAGAGAATTCTGTCATGCATTGTATTTTTTTTTATTATTTTTTTTTTTATTATCACACTGGCCGATTCCCACCAAGGCAGGGTGGCCCGAAAAAGAAAAACTTTCACCATCATTCACTCCATCACTGTCTTGCCAGAAGGGTGCTTTACACTACAGTTTTTAAACTGCAACATTAACACCCCTCCTTCAGAGTGCAGGCACTGTACTTCCCATCTCCAGGACTCAAGTCCGGCCTGCCGGTTTCCCTGAATCCCTTCATAAATGTTACTTTGCTCACACTCCAACAGCACGTCAAGTATTAAAAAACATTTGTCTCCATTCACTCCTATCAAACACGCTCACGCATGCCTGCTGGAAGTCCAAGCCCCTCGCACACAAAACCTCCTTTACCCCCTCCCTCCAACCCTTCCTAGGCCGACCCCTACCCCGCCTTCCTTCCACTACAGACTTATACACTCTTGAAGTCATTCTGTTTCGCTCCATTCTCTCTACATGTCCGAACCACCTCAACAACCCTTCCTCAGCCCTCTGGACAACAGTTTTGGTAATCCCGCACCTCCTCCTAACTTCCAAACTACGAATTCTCTGCATTATATTCACACCACACATTGCCCTCAGACATGACATCTCCACTGCCTCCAGCCTTCTCCTCGCTGCAACATTCATCACCCACGCTTCACACCCATATAAGAGCGTTGGTAAAACTATACTCTCATACATTCCCCTCTTTGCCTCCAAGGACAAAGTTCTTTGTCTCCACAGACTCCTAAGTGCACCACTCACTCTTTTTCCCTCATCAATTCTATGATTCACCTCATCTTTCATAGACCCATCCGCTGACACGTCCACTCCCAAATATCTGAATACGTTCACCTCCTCCATACTCTCTCCCTCCAATCTGATATTCAATCTTTCATCACCTAATCTTTTTGTTATCCTCATAACCTTACTCTTTCCTGTATTCACCTTTAATTTTCTTCTTTTGCACACCCTACCAAATTCATCCACCAATCTCTGCAGCTTCTCTTCAGAATCTCCCAAGAGCACAGTGTCATCAGCAAAGAGCAGCTGTGACAACTCCCACTTTGTGTGTGATTCTTTATCTTTTAACTCCACGCCTCTTGCCAAGACCCTCGCATTTACTTCTCTTACAACCCCATCTATAAATATATTAAACAACCACGGTGACATCACACATCCTTGTCTAAGGCCTACTTTTACTGGGAAAAAATTTCCCTCTTTCCTACATACTCTAACTTGAGCCTCACTATCCTCGTAAAAACTCTTCACTGCTTTCAGTAACCTACCTCCTACACCATACACTTGCAACATCTGCCACATTGCCCCCCTATCCACCCTGTCATACGCCTTTTCCAAATCCATAAATGCCACAAAGACCTCTTTAGCCTTATCTAAATACTGTTCACTTATATGTTTCACTGTAAACACCTGGTCCACACACCCCCTACCTTTCCTAAAGCCTCCTTGTTCATCTGCTATCCTATTCTCCGTCTTACTCTTAATTCTTTCAATTATAACTCTACCATACACTTTACCAGGTACACTCAACAGACTTATCCCCCTATAATTTTTGCACTCTCTTTTGTCCCCTTTGCCTTTATACAAAGGAACTATGCATGCTCTCTGCCAATCCCTAGGTACCTTACCCTCTTCCATACATTTATTAAATAATTGCACCAACCACTCCAAAACTATATCCCCACCTGCTTTTAACATTTCTATCTTTATCCCATCAATCCCGGCTGCCTTACCCCCTTTCATTTTACCTACTGCCTCACGAACTTCCCCCACACTCACAACTGGCTCTTCCTCACTCCTACAAGATGTTATTCCTCCTTGCCCTATACACGAAATCACAGCTTCCCTATCTTCATCAACATTTAACAATTCCTCGAAATATTCCCTCCATCTTCCCAATACCTCTAACTCTCCATTTAATAACTCTCCTCTCCTATTTTTAACTGACAAATCCATTTGTTCTCTAGGCTTTCTTAACTTGTTAATCTCACTCCAAAACTTTTTCTTATTTTCAACAAAATTTGTTGATAACATCTCACCCACTCTCTCATTTGCTCTCTTTTTACATTGCTTCACCACTCTCTTACTATACTTTTAATTATCACATGGATATGCTAAACTTGTTGGGGTCATACAGTGCTTGGAGAATGAAAAATAATCAGATTTCTGCAGTGGAAGGGGTGTAGTTCCAATGTCTTGAACCAAGAGAATTCTGACTGGTATCAACACACCTTCCTTGGAGGGTAGTATCTGCAACATTACTTCTACTTGCCAGTAATATACTAAAAAGTCTTGGAGTATAATGCCACTATTTTCTGTGTGCTTTTAACACCCCAACTTTTCAACCATTGTATCACCCAGCTTCAGTGGGAAACGGCCGATGTATTAAAAAAAAGAGCAGCATCTATTATCTTCTACCATCATACTCAGTGCAGTTAATCTTGCAGAATAAGCATTATGATAATGAACTGCTGTGTAGATCTTTAACAAGTCAATGACTTCATAAAACTTTACATAACTAGAGGAGGAACTGCATCACAATAACAGCTGGATCTACACATATTTTTCTTCAACACAGTCTTCAGTAACCCTTCACATCTAGTTAACCTGGATTTTTTTTTCCATGCATGCCAGGAATCGAGCCGTTAAGAATTTCCCAAGAACAACAACAACACATTCAGGTAATACCAAGATGTTCAGAACAAAGCGAGTTTTTATGTAGCCATAATAAATGTTTGCTCTGTGTTGTTATATTAATGGTATACAATACCGACAAGTAGACAAGAAAGACACTAATGCAAATTATTGCTGTCTTCATTAACAAGATGTTTTGCCTGCCGAGCAGGCATAGCATACTCATCTGCCCGCTTTCTACTACCCATACGTACAGTATTTTTGGAATACCATGAGGGCTGTAACTTGTTTGTATATTATTATTATAATCAAAAAGAAGCGCTAAGCCACAAGGGCTATACAGCGCTGCAGGGTAGGGAAGGAAGCAAGGGAATTGGATGGCAGAAGGGAGGGGGGATGATCAGCAGGTTACAGAAAACAGCGGGGCAGGGGATAGTACGGGGGTAGAGGGTAGCAAGAGATTCAAGTAGAAAGGGCTGAAAGTATCAGAATTTGTGAAGTAAGTCAGTAGTTGTCAAAAAGTCAATGAGAGAGTCCGGATGAAAGGTGGGTCCATCAGCGAGAAGGGAAGGTAAAGAGAGAGCAGCGGGGCGAAGACGACGACAGAGATAAATTCTGCGTGCTCGTTGATAAAGTGGGCAGTCCAACAGAATGTGGCTGACTGATAATGGAGCTTGGCAATTCTCACAGAGAGGAGCAAGACGCCTCTCCATGAGATATCCATGAGTAAGACGAGTATGGCCAATGCGAAGACGGGAGAGAGTAGTCTCCCAACCTCGACACTGGTGATAAGAAGACGGCCAGTAACCTATACTCGGTTTAATAGACTGAAGTTTGTTGCCGAGCATAGTAGACCAACGTTGTTGCCAACGGGTGTGAAGGTGGGAAGATTTTTATTTTTTATTATCACACTGGCCGATTCCCACCAAGGCAGGGTGGCCCGAAAAAGAAAAACTTTCACCATCATTCACTCCATCACTGTCTTGCCAGAAGGGTGCTTTACACTACAGTTTTTAAACTGCAACATTAACACCCCTCCTTCAGAGTGCAGGCACTGTACTTCCCATCTCCAGGACTCAAGTCCGGCCTGCCGGTTTCCCTGAATCCCTTCATAAATGTTACTTTGCTCACACTCCAACAGCACGTCAAGTATTAAAAACCATTTGTCTCCATTCACTCCTATCAAACACGCTCACGCATGCCTGCTGGAAGTCCAAGCCCCTCGCACACAAAACCTCCTTTACCCCCTCCCTCCAACCCTTCCTAGGCCGACCCCTACCCCGCCTTCCTTCCACTACAGACTGATACACTCTTGAAGTCATTCTGTTTCGCTCCATTCTCTCTACATGTCCGAACCACCTCAACAACCCTTCCTCAGCCCTCTGGACAACAGTTTTGGTAATCCCGCACCTCCTCCTAACTTCCAAACTACGAATTCTCTGCATTATATTCACACCACACATTGCCCTCAGACATGACATCTCCACTGCCTCCAGCCTTCTCCTCGCTGCAACATTCATCACCCACGCTTCACACCCATATAAGAGCGTTGGTAAAACTATACTCTCATACATTCCCCTCTTTGCCTCCAAGGACAAAGTTCTTTGTCTCCACAGACTCCTAAGTGCACCACTCACTCTTTTTCCCTCATCAATTCTATGATTCACCTCATCTTTCATAGACCCATCCGCTGACACGTCCACTCCCAAATATCTGAATACGTTCACCTCCTCCATACTCTCTCCCTCCAATCTGATATTCAATCTTTCATCACCTAATCTTTTTGTTATCCTCATAACCTTACTCTTTCCTGTATTCACCTTTAATTTTCTTCTTTTGCACACCCTACCAAATTCATCCACCAATCTCTGCAGCTTCTTCAGAATCTCCCAAGAGCACAGTGTCATCAGCAAAGAGCAGCTGTGACAACTCCCACTTTGTGTGTGATTCTTTATCTTTTAACTCCACGCCTCTTGCCAAGACCCTCGCATTTACTTCTCTTACAACCCCATCTATAAATATGTTAAACAACCACGGTGACATCACACATCCTTGTCTAAGGCCTACTTTTACTGGGAAAAAATTTCCCTCTTTCCTACATACTCTAACTTGAGCCTCACCATCCTCGTAAAAACTCTTCACTGCTTTCAGTAACCTACCTCCTACACCATACACTTGCAACATCTGCCACATTGCCCCCCTATCCACCCTGTCATACGCCTTTTCCAAATCCATAAATGCCACAAAGACCTCTTTAGCCTTATCTAAATACTGTTCACTTATATGTTTCACTGTAAACACCTGGTCCACACACCCCCTACCTTTCCTAAAGCCTCCTTGTTCATCTGCTATCCTATTCTCCGTCTTACTCTTAATCCTTTCAATTATAACTCTACCATACACTTTACCAGGTACACTCAACAGACTTATCCCCCTATAATTTTTGCACTCTCTTTTGTCCCCTTTGCCTTTATACAAAGGAACTATGCATGCTCTCTGCCAATCCCTAGGTACCTTACCCTCTTCCATACATTTATTAAATAATTGCACCAACCACTCCAAAACTATATCCCCACCTGCTTTTAACATTTCTATCTTTATCCCATCAATCCCGGCTGCCTTACCCCCTTTCATTTTACCTACTGCCTCACGAACTTCCCCCACACTCACAACTGGCTCTTCCTCACTCCTACAAGATGTTATTCCTCCTTGCCCTATACACGAAATCACAGCTTCCCTATCTTCAACATTTAACAATTCCTCGAAATATTCCCTCCATCTTCCCAATACCTCTAACTCTCCATTTAATAACTCTCCTCTCCTATTTTTAACTGACAAATCCATTTGTTCTCTAGGCTTTCTTAACTTGTTAATCTCACTCCAAAACTTTTTCTTATTTTCAACAAAATTTGTTGATAACATCTCACCCACTCTCTCATTTGCTCTCTTTTTACATTGCTTCACCACTCTCTTAACCTCTCTCTTTTTCTCCATATACTCTTCCCTCCTTGCATCACTTCTACTTTGTAAAAACTTCTCATATGCTAACTTTTTCTCCCTTACTACTCTCTTTACATCATCATTCCACCAATCGCTCCTCTTCCCTCCTGCACCCACTTTCCTGTAACCACAGACTTCTGCTGAACACTCTAACACTACATTTTTAAACCTACCCCATACCTCTTCGACCCCATTGCCTATGCTCTCATTAGCCCATCTATCCTCCAATAGCTGTTTATATCTTTCCCTAACTGCCTCCTCTTTTAGTTTATAAACCTTCACCTCTCTCTTCCCTGATGCTTCTATTCTCCTTGTATCCCATCTACTTTTTACTCTCAGTGTAGCTACAACTAGAAAGTGATCTGATATATCTGTGGCCCCTCTATAAACATGTACATCCTGAAGTCTACTCAACAGTCTTTTATCTACCAATACATAATCCAACAAACTACTGTCATTTCGCCCTACATCATATCATGTATACTTATTTATCCTCTTTTTCTTAAAATATGTATTACCTATAACTAAACCCCTTTCTATACAAAGTTCAATCAAAGGGCTCCCATTATCATTTACACCTGGCACCCCAAACTTACCTACCACACCCTCTCTAAAAGTTTCTCCTACTTTAGCATTCAGGTCCCCTACCACAATTACTCTCTCACTTGGTTCAAAGGCTCCTATACATTCACTTAACATCTCCCAAAATCTCTCTCTCTCCTCTGCATTCCTCTCTTCTCCAGGTGCATACACGCTTATTATGACCCACTTCTCGCATCCAACCTTTACTTTAATCCACATAATTCTTGAATTTACACATTCATATTCTCTTTTCTCCTTCCATAACTGATCATTTAACATTACTGCTACCCCTTCCTTTGCTCTAACTCTCTCAGATACTCCAGATTTAATCCCATTTATTTCCCCCCACTGAAACTCTCCTACCCCCTTCAGCTTTGTTTCGCTTAGAGCCAGGACATCCAACTTCTTTCCATTCATAACATCAGCAATCATCTGTTTCTTGTCATCCGCACTACATCCACGCACATTTAAGCATCCCAGTTTTATAAAGTTTTTCTTCTTCTCTTTTTTAGTAAATGTATACAGGAGAAGGGGTTACTAGCCCATTGCTCCCGGCATTTTAGTCGCCTCATACGACACGCATGGCTTACGGAGGAAAGATTCTTTTCCACTTCCCCATGGACAATAGAAGAAATAAAAAAGAACAAGAGCTATTTAGAAAAAGGAGAAAAACCTAGATGTATGTATATATATATATGCATGTGCGTGTCTGTGAAGTGTGACCAAAGTGTAAGTAGGAGTAGCAAGATATCCCTGTTATCTAGCGTGTTTATGAGACAGAAAAAGAAACCAGCAATCCTACCATCATGCAAAACAGTTACAGGTTTTTGTTTCACAGTCATCTGGCAGGACGGTAGTACTTCCCTGGGTGGTTGCTGTCTACCAACCTAGTACATGGAATACCTCTATAAGAAACTGGTAGGTCATGTACTGCTGACCGCGCAGCAGTGTCTGCCTGTTCATTGCCCTGTACGTCAACATGACCAGGGACCCAACAAAAAACAATATCTTTATGCTTAGTAAAGATGCGGCGTAGCCAAAGTTGGATACGGAGGACTAAGGGGTGAGGTGTATCAAATTTTTGTATAGCCTGTAAAGCACTAAGGGAGTCTGAGACAACCACAGATGATGACACAGGCATAGATGCAATACGGATAAGTGCTGTAAGGATGGCATATAATTCAGCAGTAAAAATACTAGCTGAAGATAGTAAATGCCCTTGTACGACGCTGTCCGGAAACACTGCTGCGAATCCTACGCCGTCAGAAGACTTAGAGCCATCTGTGTACACAGCAATGGCATGAGAATGAGAGTGAAAGTGGTCAAGAAAAAGAGAGCGGGAAGCGACCGTAGACAGTTGGGCTTTCGAGCAAGGGAGGGAGAAAGAACAGACTCGAACAGCTGGAACTTCCCAGGGGGGTAGGGAAAAGTGAGATGCTACATGTACATAGAAAGGTGGTAGTTGAAGAGAAGACAAGAGCGAATGAAGGCAAAGAGAGAAGGGACGGAGTAAGCAGGGGCGGCGAACAAATAAAGAAAGTCTACTAATATCAGTGACCATTCTATAAATGGAAGGATTGCGGAGATCATGAGAGCGTACATAGTAGCGCAGGCAATGGGCATCACGGCGATCGGATAAGGATGGAACGTTCGCTTCTGCATAGAGGCTTTCGACAGGGGAAGAGCGAAAAGCACCAAGGCATAAACGTAATCCTTGGTGATGAATGGGGTTAAGGCTAGAGAGAGTAGCAGGAGATGCCGCTGAATAGATCTGGTCACCATAATCAAGTTTCGATAAAATAAGGGTGGAATGTAGGTGAAGGAGGGTTCGACGATCAGCTCCCCATGAAAGGTGAGCAAGGGTTTTAAGAAGGTTCAGCCGGCTGTGACAAGTTGCCTTCAGAGAGGTAATGTGAGGTTTCCAGGATAACCTACGATCAAAGAGGAGGCCCAGAAACTTGACTATCACGTTCAGGGATACGTGAGCCATAGAGGTACAAAGGATGATCGGAGATGACAGAGCGTCTAGTGAAAGTGATTTGGTGGGTTTTAGTGCTGGAAAATTTAAACCCATGTGTGGTGGCCCAATTGGAAACACGGTCGACTGCATGCTGGAGAGAAACTGTAAGGAGGTGACAGTCAGCGCCTGCACAGGCAATAGCGAAGTCATCAACATAGAGTGATGACCAAATATTTGATGGAAGACTAGAGGCCAAATCATTAATAGCAAGGAGAAAAAGTGTTGTGCTCAGAACACATCCCTGGGGGACACCTTCAGCTTGGATAAAGTCCGGGGAGAGCACATTATTAACCCGAATACGGAAATGCCTGTCAGTTAAAAAGTTCTTAAGGAAGGATGGTAGATTGCCTCGAAGGCCTAAGGAGTGGGCTTGGGCTAAAATATTATACCTCCAAGTTGTGTCATATGCCTTCTCAAGGTCAAAAAATATGGCAATAACTGAGTGGTTATTCGCAAAGGCATTACGAACATACGTATCCAAGCGCAGTAAGGGGTCTATGGTAGAACGTCCCTTACGAAAGCCATATTGACGAGTGGAGAGACTGTTGTGTGTCTCTAAATACCACACTAAACATCTATTTACTAGACGTTCCATTACTTTGCAAACTGCACTGGTAAGAGCAATGGGACGATAGTGGGAGGTTTCATGTCCCGTAGTGCCTGGTTTGCGGAAAGGGAGAACAATGGCGGATTTCCACAGCTGTGGAAGAACTCCTTGTGACCAAATAAGATTGTAAAGGCGTAATAGGACTGCAAGGGCTGACTGATGTGAATGTTGTAGCATACGAATATGAATGTCGTCGGGCCCAGCTGCCGATGATCGACAAGCTGAGAGTGTTGCCTCCAGTTCTTGAAGTGTAAAAGGCACATTATACTGTTCTTCTCTGAGAGAAGAAAAGTCCAAGGGTGCTAACTCTCTGGCAGACTTTGAGGAAAGAAATGAGGGGAATAGATGGAGTCCTTGAGAAATACGGCCCAGATGATTGCCAATTTCATTGGCAACATCTAGTGGGTTTGCTATATCAACACCGGCAACCCGCAGAACAGGAGCCGGGTCAGGAGAATATTTACCACTCAGTTTTCGTACTTTTTTCCAGACTGCACTCATAGAGGAAGCAGAGGTGATGGTGGAGACATAATCTCGCCAGCAAGTGCGTTTAGCGTCACGGATGACACGGCGAGCGATCGCACGCTTCTGTTTAAAATCAAGGAGTCGCTCTGTGGTTCTATTGTACCGGTACCTGCCCCATGCAGCGCGTTTCAAACGTACTGCACGAGCACAAGCAGGAGACCACCAAGGCACGCATTTCTGAGAATGCCTGCCCGAAGTTTGGGGTATAGAATGAGAAGCTGCGGTGAAAACGGAGGACGAGAAGAGGTGTAAAAGCTCATCGATGGAGGACGAAGAAGGAACCTCTTTAAAAACAGTCAGGTGTGAGTAAAGGTTCCAATTTGCCCGATTAAATTGCCAGCGTGGGGTGCGAAGAGGTGGCGAATATGAAGGGGAAGTAAGAATGATTGGGAAATGATCACTGTCATGTAAGTCCGGGAGAACAGACCAAGTAAAGTCTAATGCGGTGGAGGAAGAGCAAACTGAGAGATCGATGCAAGAGAGAGTATGAGTCCGAGGATCAAAATGGGTGTGAGTACCTGTATTTAAAACATGGAGGGGGTGGGTGGCAAGAAAAGCCTCTAACTGAATTCCTCGGGAATCACAGTGAGACCCTCCCCAGAGGAAATGGTGGGCATTAAAATCACCAAGTAACAGAATCGGTGGCGGTAATGACGAAACAAGGAAGGCAAAATCCGGAATAGATAATGCCCGAGAAGGAGAGAGATATAAAGAACAGAGCGTATACCACCTATGTAAGTGGATACGGGCTGCTGTGTAATGCAGCGAAGTATGAACAAATAGCTGATGGTACGGAATATCAGTGCGGAGAAGAAGGGCACTTTCATTAAAGGTCCCATCAGGAAAAGGATCTGAAGAATACAATAAATTATAGCCTGAGATGTGAGAAATAACAGCAGAGTGTAATTTTGGTTCCTGTAAGCAAACACCAACAGGGGCAAACTGGGAGAGTAACATCTGAAGCTCACCCCGATTACCCCTGAGGCCGCGTATATTCCACTGTAAAAAGGCCATGATTGGCAATGATAAAGATACTTGAAATCCGCAGGTAAGGGTTCCTACGGACTAGAAGGGTTAGAAAAGTCCACATGCGGAGGCAGTGGAAAATGTTCAAGCAGCGAAGGAACGGTGCGCTGTGAAGAAAGGAGTTGTGCAGATGGAGCAGAGGAGAGAGAAAGAGCGGAAGGTGGATCAGTGTCCATTGATGGTTTGGTCTCTGCAATATATTCAGAGATTGCTTCAAGTGTTTCGGAATTCAGAGATGTCGTATGGGAGACAATATTGGGAATGGTAGGGGGAGGATGAGTAAAGATTGGAACTGTATTGGACTGTACCAAGGTAGGGGGGGGCGAAAGGGTGGAGGGAACTGGAGAAGCGTGGCAGGGGACAGAAGAGACAGGAACCTGGGAGGTGGCAGAAGAGGAAGAAACTTGGGAGGGAACAGGGGAGGAAGGTACATTACGAGGAGGAGGGTGAACCTCTGCACTTGTAACTGAGCCAGTGAGAGGGGAAGAACTAGGGACAGAGACAGGGAGGGTAAAATGAGGAGGTGGAAGATGGGTAGGAGGTGTTACCGGACCTTTTTTTTGACTTTTGAGAAGTAGAGGGACGATTGGGAAGAGGTGTCGTACGAGGTCTCGTCGATACTGAGGCTTGTAAGAGAGAACTCGAAGAAGCGAGATTAGACTGAGGCGTTGAAGTAGGGACGTCTGAGCCGAGGACAGCAAAAGGATTAGATACAGGAGTGATTATGGGAGAGGTAACCACAGAGGTGGGTGTAGAAGATGGGATACCAGAAGTGGGGGGACGTTTTGAAACACAGGAATAAGAAACACGTGGGAGTCTCCCTTGGAGGCGGAGATGAGAAACTGCCATGGCATAAGGGAGACCTTCTGTCTCTTTGAGGTAACGGATTTCCCGCTCGTTTAAATAGACCTGACAACGGCGAGAGTACGAAGGGTGAGCCTCATGACAGTTAAGGCAAGAGGGAGATCGATTACAAGACGTATTAGAATGGTCATCGGCACCACAGACTGGGCATTCGGCGATAGATCTGCAATATTTCGCTGGATATCCAAATCGCCAGCAATTTCTACACTGTTGTGGTGTAGGGATCACCTTTCGAACTTGTAACCGATGTCCTGCTATATAAACTGAGGATGGGAGTTCTCGGCTGTCAAAAGTTAAACGAGCCACATTGCTAGGGTATCGTCTCCGCCCACGGGCAGGAAGAACGTAAGTGTCTACCTTGAGGATTGGGAGATCTTGGAGTTCCAGCTGTTCTAGAATGTCGGTGCCACATGTCTGGAAATTTTGTTGAACTATGGTATGGGGCAGAATAACGGTACCACTACAAGAATTGAGGGAATGATGTTTTTCAAGGGTGACAGGAACAGTATCTATATGGGAAAGACGAGAGAGCTCACGAGCCTGGGTAGCATTCTGTACGGTAATGATGCGCGTACCGCTCTTAAGAGCATGAAAAGAAATATCTTTACCAACATGGCGTAGGAGTGCCTTGCCAATACTATGGTCAGAAAGATAGGCAGTAGAGGAAGTTGGTCGTAAAGTGAAGAATTTAGTCCACTGTTCAGTCTGAAACTGAGCGTGGAAAGGTAGTGAAGGACGTGTCGATCGTTTCTGAGAAGAACGAGAAGGTGAAGGTGGAGAAGTATCATCAGCAGGTAATTGTCGTTGACGTTTAGGCGTGGGACCAGAGTTGGTCCGACGTGGAACGGGTCGGCGATTTGAAAATTGCCGCACCGTAGAGGGAGAGGCCGGAAGCATAGTCAGAGGAGAGCGAAGGTCTGATAAATCGAAGGAGTCAGTCGAGGCCTCAGTACCTGAAGCGGGTGAGGAAACAGCACCGGCAATAGGTACAGAGGCATGAGGAATGTCTGAAGAGTGGTCCAAAGACGAGGCGGGGTCAGAACGGGGTGCGGTATCAAGAAGGGGCCCGGGGGTACCAGGTTCATGGACTAGGGCTGCCATGGTTAGATTACTTCTTTCTTTTTGTTTTTAAGAAAAAAAAAGAAAGAAAAGAAAAGAAAAATAAAAAAAAGAAAAAAAAAAAAGGGGGGACCGGGGAGGGATAGTTCCTAGGAGGAATGAAAGGGCCAGAAATCTCCCTCCGCGCCCAAGAGGACTCGACACCGCTAGTAGCGCAGATGCAGCATGGAACCCGTGCCATACCCTACCCTTCATGCCAGTAAACCAGCAATCTGGGATAGCAACCTCACATCTGCCGAGCTACCTCGGTGGACAAAAGAGAGGGCGGCCGGATATCCGCCACAAAGCATACCTCCTTCAGCCACCACCCCCGGAATCCGAAAGGTGGCTTCCAGAGATACACCCGTCGCCCAAAAGACACCCAAAGCTACTCCGGGATACCGGAGAGGGATCGGGACATCCCTAGGCAATCCAGATTCCACGGCAAACTACGCCACCGCCAAGAAACCTCAACGGAATGGGATGGACCCCGGTGTCCTTTCCCCTACCTAGGAACTAGCGCGCCTGTGGGAGAAATCCCAAAGGACAAAAAGAGGAAGGGCAAAAGGGAGGAGTGGGGAGGAGGAGGAGGAAAGGAAAAAGGGGAGGATGGGGAGGATGGGATAGGGGAGGGGAGATTGGGGGGTAATTAGGTTCGGTCTGAGGAAGAAGACCGACTTGTTTGTATAATCAGAAGCCTTAAAGGTGAAACCTGCCCATTCACCTACTGATTTTATGAATATATGGTAAAACATGCTCCTCATAATGCCTTTTCGAAGAATTTTTTAGATACAGGAATGTTAAACCATACCCCGGCCGGGATTGAACCCGCGGTCAGAGAGTCTCCGCGGGTTCAATCCCGGCCGGGGTATGGTTTGTTTGCAATCGTGTCATTACGATTTCGTGAGTCAGGAATGTTACTTTATCACCGGAAGATGGGAAATTGTACAATGGCTTCTCAATTCTCATGCTTACACAGCGTGTGCAATTTTTCAATTTCCAGAGGATCTTTCACGTATACAGTAATGACGTTTATACTTTCTAGTTGCCCTGCTTATTGCTAATTTCTAAATTTAGGCCACTTTTCTACCACTGCACTAAATAAGTCATAATATTATAACATGCATATACCGGTAGTGGTTAATTTACACACCAATTGTTTTGCGAGCTTTCAAGTCCCATGCATTACATGTTCTCTTTTAAATGGTTTGATAAGTATTACTCAATGTGATTAAGAGCCAGACATCCAGAAGTTTAAATATTTGAAATTATTCTTGTAAAAGATCACTTGAGTCTCCTCAGGTACTCACAGCAATTTTCAGAGAATTAACACATGGCTTGATAAGCAAGCATATGTAAAGACAGAACATAAGGGACTTGTGCAACATCAAGATGTATTTGCAATTTACAACTAGACAGCTGATGAGAAAAAATCGCTACTAACCACTAACTTGGGAGATCAGGCTTTAGAATACATCTAGGTCCATCCTACACCATTATCAAGCCATGATTTTATATTACCTGGAGAGAGTTTACCTGGAGAGAGTTCCGGGGGTCAACGCCCCCGCGGCCCGGTCTGAGACCAGGCCTCCTGAAAAAAACTAAATACCTTGTATAGTTAGTCCTCAAAACTCTGGTCTTGTGTCACAAGTCAGCTGTGCATCAGGCTCCACAGTCTATCACTATTCATTAAACTTACAAAAATTGCATTTCCTTCAAACTACTGAAAATTTGCTCAAATATCTACCATCTATAAGAAAAAAGATTTGCTATATTATGTACTGTGAGTAATGTGCTATAAATATCAAAGTGCCATACTACAGTGCATAATTTTTCTATATTTTTTTAACTTATTTTTACATGTGTACTTTCTAGAAAAAAATATGTAGGACTAGATAAAGATGCATGTATAAAAAAATAGTTTCTTCACATAAAGCTACAAATAAAATACTAACAAAAATACTATTTCTGCTAGAGAAAGTAAAGTAAGGCATTGTTTCTCAGGCTAACTTACCCATAGCTTCCTCATTTTCATCATCCTGAATGTCAATATCTTTGGAAAAGCCGTTAGAAAAGCCATTACTATGACTTGTATCTCCAAGGCTATTATTGGTTTCTTGTAAATGGTGACTATTTGCTTCCATACATTCCATCTCTGTATCACTGTCATGCATATTTGATGATGAATTAGACGATGTTGACGACGACGACGACGAGGAGGACGAGGAACCAGAGGGCACTGGAAGGTGAATAACTGGAGTGGTGCCGTTTGTAGCACTGGGCGGGCTGCTGGCTCGGAGATCCTGAGCATTGCGCTGATTGAGCTCCTCAGTGGTGACAGGCGAGGCAGAAGTCTGCCCACTACTTATAACATTCTTGGTGGACTGGATGACTGATGTGTGCTGCTGAATGACAGGTGTGGAAGTGGTGGAGGAGGAGGGAGGTGTGGACGATGTGCCTGAGAAGATAAACAAAGGGCGATAAGAGTTGAAAGGAAGAGCCAGAAGCTGTGACTCAACCCCTGCAAACACAATTGAGTGAATACAACTAGGTCAGTACACAACTCACTATTCCATTTCAAGGAATAAACTGTACCATACACAGAGTTTGTGGATGGTATGAGAATAAGAGAAGAGAAGAAACAGAAGCCTCACTGATGAATTAAGGACATCTGTAATTATTCTAGGTAGTAGGTTGGTAAACAGCAACTGCCCAGAGAGGTACTACCATCCTGCCAAGTGAGTAAAACAAAAACCTGTAATTGTCTTACATGATGGTAGGATTGCTGGTGTCTTTTTTCTATCTCATAAACATGCAAGATTTCAGGTACATCTTGCTACTTCTACTTACACTTAGATCACATTACACTTACTAGTTCTTGTTAATTTCCTCTTATCTCCATGGGGAAGTGGAACACAATTCTTCCTCCGTAAGCCATACGTGTGGTAAGAGGTGACTAAAATGCCGGGAGCAAGGGGCTAGTAACCCCTCCTCCTGAATATATTACTAAAGTTAAAAAGAGAAACTTTAGTTTTTTCTTTTTGGGCCACCCTGCCTTGGTGGGATACTGCTGGTTTGTTGAAAGAAGAAATAATTTACAGTAATTTTTCTTACCTTATTGTGGTGGAGAGACGAGATGCAAGTTGCCGTGATCAATAGTGGTAACACAGAATAACTTTTTTTTTTTTATGCTGAGTCAGAAGAGCTGCAAAGCTCCACTAGCATCTACACTAAACTTAAGAGCAGTGTGTAAGTTTGTGCATGCTTCTACAGATATCAAACATTGTTTCTTAACACCATATTCCTCAAACCTGTGCCACTGAGATGCCAGTCTCAAACTTCTTTATTAAAGTTTCTGCTAAACACTCAGAACCACATTTTTTCTCTTGGCACCACCAATTACTGTAGAAGCCATTGCTAATTGCACTTTACTTAATATGTTAATAAAGTCATACAAAACACCTTAAATCCAGGGAAACTTGGAGACTGAGTGATTTATGTACATCTGAGTACAAACTGGTGTGGGAGGCCTACAACTCGGGGAACAATGAAAACAGATAGGCCCTGGATGTGGCAGCTTTGGCAAATACCAGACAAACAGTGGAGTCATTGGACTTGGTCCAATGCTTCAAAAGACAACCAAACACCATTGCTACGGACAAAATCCAGAATTATGGACTTTTTCTTTTTGTGCGATGCTTCCAGCATTTGTTCAGCCAAGTTTTTTGTCCAAAATTGTTGAAATCCATTAATTAGATGACTGCTAATTAAAGGTTTTACTCTATAGTGGGAGACGGCCGACTTGTTAAAAAAAAATACATATATATATATATATATACATCTACCATCCGACTTACAACCAAGCTTGGTTCCGACCAACTGGTCGTAAGTCAAAATGGACGTAAGTCGAACCTTTGAAAATTGCCGAGATACTGGGTAGGGCATAATGTCAAACTTTTCCTATATAAACTACCTACATAATACTGTAATGTAATATACAATCATTATTTCATTCTTTTTACCATAATTTACTTCTATTGTTATATTTTATTTCTTTCTTTCTTTCAACACACCAGCCGTATCCCACCGAGGCGGGGTGGCCCAAAAGGAAAACTGCAACATTAACACCCCTCCTTCAGAGTGCAGGCACTGTACTTCCCATCTCCAGGACTCAAGTCCGGCCTGCCGGTTTCCCTGAACCCCATCATAAATGTTACTTTGCTCACACTCCAACAGCACGTCAAGTATTAAAAACCATTTGTCTCCATTCACTCCTATCAAACACGCTCATGCATACCTGCTGGAAGTCCAAGCCCCTCGCACACAAAACCTCCTTTACCCCCTCTCTCCAACCTTTCCTAGGCCGACCCCTACCCCGCCTTCCTTCCACTACAGACTGATACACTCTTGAAGTCATTCTGTTTCGCTCCATTCTCTCTACATGTCCGAACCACCTCAACAACCCTTCCTCAGCCCTCTGGACAACAGTTTTGGTAATCCCGCACCTCCTCCTAACTTCCAAACTACGAATTCTCTGCATTATATTCACACCACACATTGCCCTCAGACATGACATCTCCACTGCCTCCAGCCTTCTCCTCGCTGCAACATTCATCACCCATGCTTCACACCCATATAAGAGCGTTGGTAAAACTATACTCTCATACATTCCCCTCTTTGCCTCCAAGGACAAAGTTCTTTGTCTCCACAGACTCCTAAGTGCACCACTCACTCTTTTTCCCTCATCAATTCTATGATTCACCTCATCTTTCATAGACCCATCCGCTGACACGTCCACTCCCAAATATCTGAATACATTCACCTCCTCCATACTCTCTCCCTCCAATCTGATATTCAATCTTTCATCACCTAATCTTTTTGTTATCCTCATAACCTTACTCTTTCCTGTATTCACCTTTAATTTTCTTCTTTTGCACACCCTACCAAATTCATCCACCAATCTCTGCAACTTCTCTTCAGAATCTCCCAAGAGCACAGTGTCATCAGCAAAGAGCAGCTGTGACAACTCCCACTTTGTGTGTGATTCTTTATCTTTTAACTCCACGCCTCTTGTCAAGACCCTCGCATTTACTTCTCTTACAACCCCATCTATAAATATATTAAACAACCACGGTGACATCACACATCCTTGTCTAAGGCCTACTTTTACTGGGAAATAATTTCCCTCTTTCCTACATACTCTAACTTGAGCCTCACTATCCTCGTAAAAACTCTTCACTGCTTTCAGTAACCTACCTCCTACACCATACACTTGCAACATCTGCCACATTGCCCCCCTATCCACCCTGTCATACGCCTTTTCCAAATCCATAAATGCCACAAAGACCTCTTTAGCCTTATCTAAATACTGTTCACTTATATGTTTCACTGTAAACACCTGGTCCACACACCCCCTACCTTTCCTAAAGCCTCCTTGTTCATCTGCTATCCTATTCTCCGTCTTACTCTTAATTCTTTCAATAATAACTCTACCATACACTTTACCAGGTATACTCAGCAGACTTATCCCCCTATAATTTTTGCACTCTCTTTTATCCCCTTTGCCTTTATACAAAGGAACTATGCATGCTCTCTGCCAATCCCTAGGTACCTTACCCTCTTCCATACATTTATTAAATAATTGCACCAACCACTCCAAAACTATATCCCCACCTGCTTTTAACATTTCTATCTTTATCCCATCAATCCCGGCTGCCTTACCCCCTTTCATTTTACCTACTGCCTCACGAACTTCCCCCACACTCACAACTGGCTCTTCCTCACTCCTACAAGATGTTATTCCTCCTTGCCCTATACACGAAATCACAGCTTCCCTATCTTCATCAACATTTAACAATTCCTCAAAATATTCCCTCCATCTTCCCAATACCTCTAACTCTCCATTTAATAACTCTCCTCTCCTATTTTTAACTGACAAATCCATTTGTTCTCTAGGCTTTCTTAACTTGTTAATCTCACTCCAAAACTTTTTCTTATTTTCAACAAAATTTGTTGATAACATCTCACCCACTCTCTCATTTGCTCTCTTTTTACATTGCTTCACCACTCTCTTAACCTCTCTCTTTTTCTCCATATACTCTTCCCTCCTTGCATCACTTCTACTTTGTAAAAACTTCTCATATGCTAACTTTTTCTCCCTTACTACTCTCTTTACATCATCATTCCACCAATCGCTCCTCTTCCCTCCCGCACCCACTTTCCTGTAACCACAAACTTCTGCTGAACACTCTAACACTACATTTTTAAACCTACCCCATACCTCTTCGACCCCATTGCCTATGCTCTCATTAGCCCATCTATCCTCCAATAGCTGTTTATATCTTACCCTAACTGCCTCCTCTTTTAGTTTATAAACCTTCACCTCTCTCTTCCCTGATGCTTCTATTCTCCTTGTATCCCATCTACCTTTTACTCTCAGTGTAGCTACAACTAGAAAGTGATCTGATATATCTGTGGCCCCTCTATAAACATGTACATCCTGAAGTCTACTCAACAGTCTTTTATCTACCAATACATAATCCAACAAACTACTGTCATTTCGCCCTACATCATATCTTGTATACTTATTTATCCTCTTTTTCTTAAAATATGTATTACCTATAACTAAACCCCTTTCTATACAAAGTTCAATCAAAGGGCTCCCATTATCATTTACACCTGGCACCCCAAACTTACCTACCACACCCTCTCTAAAAGTTTCTCCTACTTTAGCATTCAGGTCCCCTACCACAATTACTCTCTCACTTGGTTCAAAGGCTCCTATACATTCACTTAACATCTCCCAAAATCTCTCTCTCTCCTCTGCATTCCTCTCTTCTCCAGGTGCATACACGCTTATTATGACCCACTTCTCGCATCCAACCTTTACTTTAATCCACATAATTCTTGAATTTACACATTCATATTCTCTTTTCTCCTTCCATAACTGATCATTTAACATTACTGCTACCCCTTCCTTTGCTCTAACTCTCTCAGATACTCCAGATTTAATCCCATTTATTTCCCCCCACTGAAACTCTCCTACCCCCTTCAGCTTTGTTTCGCTTAGGGCCAGGACATCCAACTTCTTTTCATTCATAACATCAGCAATATACATAGTATAAATTACCTAGGATAACCCAAAAAATCCAGACAAAGTGCTATACAGTGGATCTGTGCGTGAGCGTGTTAGATAGGAGTGAATGGAGACGAATGGTACTTGGAACCTGACAATCTGTTGGAGTGTGAGCAGGGTAATATTTAGTGAAGGGATTCAGGGAAACCGGTTATTTTCATATAGTCGGGCTTGAGTCCTGGAAATGGGAAGTACAATGCCTGCACTTTAAAGGAGGGGTTTGGGATATTGGCAGTTTGGAGGGATATGTTGTGTATTTTTATATGTGTATGCTTCTAGACTGTTGTATTCTGAGCACCTCTCCAAAAACAGTGATTATGTGCGAGTGTGGTGAAAGTGTTGAATGATGATGAAAGTATTTTCTTTTTTGGGGATTTTCTTTCTTTTTTGGGTCACCCTGCCTCGGTGGGAGACGGCCGACTTGTTGAAAAAAAAAAAAAAAATTAATAATTATTATTATTATTACTATAATTATATATTTTTTTTTTCAACAAGTCGGTCGTCTCCCACCGAGGTAGGGTAACCCAAAAAAGAAAGAAAATCCCCAAAAAGAAAATACTTTCATCATTCAACACTTTCACCACACTCACACATTATCACTGTTTTTGCAGAGGTGCTCAGAATACAATAGTTTAGAAGCATATACGTATAAAGATACACAACATATCCCTCCAAACTGCCAATATCCCAAACCCCTCCTTTAAAGTGCAGGCATTGTACTTCCCATTTCCAGGACTCAAGCCCGACTATATGAAAATAACCGGTTTCCCTGAATCCCTTCACTAAATATTACCCTGCTCACACTCCAACAGATCGTCAGGTCCCAAGTATCATTCGTCTCCATTCACTCCTATCTAACACGCTCATGCACGCTTGCTGGAAGTCCAAGCCCCTCACCCACAAAACCTCCTTTACCCCCTCTTTCCAACCCTTTCGAGGACGACCCCTACCCCTCCTTCCTTCCTCTATAGATTTATATGCTTTCCATATCATTCTACTTTGATCCATTCTCTCTAAATGACCAAACCACCTATAATATAATAATAATATAATAATATATAGTCGGACTTGAGTCCTGGAAATGGGAAGTACAATGCCTGCACTTTAAAGGAGGGGTTTGGGATATTGGCAGTTTGGAGGGATATGTTGTGTATCTCTATACGTATATGCTTCTAAGCTGTTGTATTCTGAGCACCTCTGCAAAAGCAGTGATAATGTGTGAGTGTGGTGAAAGTGTTGAATGATGATGAAAGTATTTTCTTTTTGGGGATTTTCCTTCTTTTTTTTTGGGTCACCCTGCCTCGGTGGGAGACGACCGACTTGTTGAAAAAAAAAAAAAAAAAAAAATTGTGTTCACTCATTACTTACCTTAAAATATCTGTAGTCTTAATGTAGAGTGAAAGGTGAGTAAACGAAATTAAATGAATAAACGAATAAGAGTGTAGAAGGTTGGTGAGTTATGTAAACAAACGTTGTTGTTGTTGTTACCAGCCCGGACACGAACGGTTTCTGTTCACTCTGTCAAGCCGACCAGAAAAACATCTCATATTTGTTAATTTATATGTTTATATGTTATGTAGCATGTTTATTATATAATTTTGAAAAAGAAATCATAGATGGATTAAGCAAAATGTCTATATTAACGTTTTATACATATTTAATGCGCCTCAGTGATTATTAATGTGTTATTATCATTATTAATGTGGTGTCTTCAAGACCAATTACACTCTTAATGAGTGGCTCTGAGACAGACACAGGTAGACAGAAAGACAGACACACAGGTAGACAGAAAGACAGACACACAGGTAGACAGAAAGACAGACACACAGGTAGACAGATAAACAGACACACAGAGATATAGAGATATAGAGGCAGACAGATACAGGCAGGTTTGTGAGCAACAGTGAAAACAAACAGAGAGTTCGAGAGTAAGAGCCTTTCTTGCCACAATCTCCAGTGCAAGATTCAGACTTCATCTTAGGGCCATGGTGAAATTTACTGTCCGGTTAGTACAGTTAATACAGTATGATGCTGCTGATAGGGCAGGGTAACTCAAACTGATGCTGCCTGCATGACACATTGCCGCCGTGAGTATTGTCAAATATTGTACAGCGGTGTGTATCAGCCGGCCCAGCCCAGCTGCCAGATGCACAGTCGTAAGTCGAGTGGATGTATGTCGAGCAGGTTGTAAGTCGGATGGTAGGTGTATATATATTGGTTACAAGAGTATACAAGTTGCATATTTTATGCAAGAATTTAAAAATGTTATGGAGATATTTAAAAAAAAAATCAAACACTCAAATCCATAGTCAGATATACTATAAAATAGCTTCCCAAGATTAAAAAAAAAATGAAAATTATGCATAAAGGCAGAAACCAGCAAAAATGCCCTCACTGACTGACAGAAGACGAAGAGGAGACTTAACGCTGTTAAAAGTTATAAAAGCATGTGAAATTTCTTAGGGTATTGAGTCAAGCTCTTGTCACCCTGGTCCACGGGTCAAATCTCTGGAAGGAAAACATTTCACAGGATACAGCAATGGGATCCAAGAGGTGGAAAGTGTTACAACCACTGGACAAATTAAGTAATGAAGACAAGATTATGAGCAAAACTCTTTTTCCTGCAGCTAAAACCAGAGACTGTAGTCACAAGTGACACTGTCTTCATAACATCAATAATAAAATAAGATAATTTTTTAACACGCCGGGCATCGCCCACCGAGGCAAGGTAACCCAAAAAAGAAACACTTTCACCGTCATTCACACATAATCACTGTCTTTGCACAGGCACCCAGATATGACAGTTTAGATGTCACTCCAGTTAATATCTCAAACCCCTCTTTTAGAGTGCAGGCTTTGTACTTCCCACCTGCAGGACTCAAGTCCGGCTAACTGATTTCCTTGAATCCCTTCACAAAATATTGCCCTGCTCACACTCCAACAGCTCGTTAAGTCCCAAAAACCATCTGTCTCCATTCACTCCTATCCAACACGCTCACACATGCCTGCTACATGTCCAGGCCCCTTGCACACAAAACCTCTTTTTCCCCCTCCCTACATCCTTTCCTGGGATGACCCTTACCCCTCCTCCCCTCCAGTACAGATTTATACACCCTCTAAGTCATTCTATTTTGCTCCATCCTCTTAAATGACCAAACAATCTGTTCTTTCTGGAAATTTACAAGTGCTCACGCACCCAGCCACAAAAGCATCTACGATGAAGAAAGAAGTACAGTGGTCCCTCGATAATCGTCGGGCTCAATAGTCGTCCTTTTCGGAAATCGTCGCGTTATTTTCGTCCAAACATTGGCTCGCAAATGGTCGGTTGGCTCGCTAATTGTCGTTCGTCCTGGACGCGTACTCACGGCTCTGAGCCGCCTCGGCCTCCCTTCCCATGAAGTGTGCAACTGTTTACCAGTGAGCGACGGTCCCCTCACTTGTTCATACGAAATATTTCATAATATTCCAGTCATTTTAGTGCTTGCAAGTGCTAAATAAGCTACCATGGCTCCAAAGAAAGCTCCTAGTGCCAAGCCTTTGGTAAAGAAGGTGAGAAATACGATTCAGTTAAAGAAAAACATCACTGAACAATATGAAAGTGGCGTACGCGTGGCCGAACTGGCCAGCATGTATAACAAATCCCGTATAACCATATCTTCCATCATGGCCAAGAAAAAGGAAATCAAGGAAGCTGTTGTTGCAAAGGGGGTAAATATGCTGACAAAAATGAGATCATCAGTACTCGAAGATGTTGAGAAGTTATTATTGGTGTGGATAAACGAGAGACAATTAGCAGGAGATAGTCTTATGACGTCGATTATTTGTGAAAAGGCTAGGCAGTTGCATGACGATCTGGTAAAGAAATTGCCTGCAACGAGTACTGTTATTTGTGAATTTAAGGCCAGCAAAGGTTGGTTTGAGAGATTTAAGAACTGTAGTGGCATACACAGTGTGGTAAGTCATGGTGAGGCTGCCAGTTTGGACAAAATTGCAGCTACAAAATTCGCAAGTGAATTCAAGGAGTACATAGAGGCTGAAGGACTGAAACCTGAGCAAGTGTTCAATTGTGACGAAACAGGCCTCTTTTGGAAGAAAATGCAAAGTGAAGCCATTACTAGTGTACCATTCTGAAAATCCCAGTGTTCAGGAAAAACAATGTTATGAAGAGTAAATTGTGTGTGTTTTGGAGATCTAATAATAAGGCATGGGTCACGAGGGAAATTTTCGTCGAGTGGTTCGATGAAGTGTTTGGCCCTAGTGTGAAGAATTACCTCCTGGAAAAGAAATTGGATCTCAAGTGCCTCCTAGTAATGGACAATGCACCTGCTCATCCTCCAAGCTTGGATGACCTAATTCTGCAGGAGTTTGGGTTCATCACAGTAAAGTTCTTGCCCCCGAATACCACTCCTCTCCTCCAGCCCATGGACCAGCAGGTCATTTCAAACTTTATAAAAACTACACCTCAGCAATGTTTCAAAGGTGCTTTAATGTGACATCAGACACTCACTTGACCCTAAGAGATTTTTGGAAAGAACACTTCAGTATTCTCCATTGCATAAGCCTTATAGGTAAGGCTTGGAAGGGAGTGACTAACAGGACTTTCAACTCTGCTTGGAGAAAATTGTGGCCAGATTGTGTCCACAAGAGGGATTTTGAAGGGTTTGTGGCTGACCCTGATGAGCCTATGTCTGTTGTGAACTCTATTGTGGCATTGGGGAGTTCCATGGGGTTGGATGTGAGTTTGGAGAATGTGGAAGAGTTGGTGAAGGACCACAACGAAGAGCTAACCACTGAGGAGCTGCAAGAGCTTCAGCAGGAACAGCAACAGATCGCAGCTCAGAATCTTGCTGAAGAGGAGGAGGAAGAGAGATGGAAGAAGGTGCCTTCTTCAGAAATTAAGGAGATTTTTGAAATGTGGGGTAGGATGGAAAGATTTATGGAGAAACATCACCCTGAGAAGGATGTTGCAAGCCATATCGGCAACTTGTACAGTGACAGTCTTGGCAAATTTTAAGAAAGTTTTAAAGAGACGCCAGAAACAGAGCTCTCTGGACACTTTTTTTGTGAGACAGAACTCCAGTGACTCTCAAGCTGGTCCTAGTGGCATTAAGAAACAGAGAAGAGAAATAGCCCCAGAAAAGGACTTGGTGCCCGAGGTGTTGATGGAAGGGGATTCCCCTTCCAAACAGTAACTAATCCAATCTTTCTCCTCCTCCAGTCTTCCACACACTAAGACGAATCGCCAATAAAGGTAAGTGTTATGCTGTTAACGTTTCATTCATGTGCCATTGTATTATGTACTACATCTATATTTTATGTAAAAAAATTTTTTTTTTTAATACTTCTGGGTGTCAGGAATGGATTAATTGTATGTATTTACATTATTTCTTATGGGGAAAATTGATTAGAAAATCGTCTATTTCGATAATCATCGCACTTCCAGGAACGGATTAATGATGATAAACGAGGGACCACAGTACTCAATTTTTTATTCCAGTAAGAGAATGACCACCAGGATCGTAAACTCAAGGAGAAAGACAGCTTTCAACTGAATCTTAAAAGCACGAACAGACGCTTGACTCTCAAGTGATACTGGTAACCTATTATAAAGTCTGGCAGCTACGTAAGAGGAGGATTTTTCTACAATGATTTCTCCACACCAGCATGAGGTTCAGCCTGAAAGGTTTTGCAATGATTTGTCACCACCAGCATGAGGTTCAGTCTGAAAGGTTCTGCAATGATTTCTCCCCAACAGTATGAGGTTCAGTATGAAAGGTTCTGCAATGATTTCTCCCCACCAGCATGAGGTTCAGTCTGAAAGGCTCTGCAACCAGCATGAGGTTCAGTCTGAAAGGTTCTGCAATGATTTCTCCCCAACAGTATGAGGTTCAGTCTGAAAGGTTCTGCAATGATTTGTCACCACCAGCATGAGGTTCAGTCTGAAAGGTTCTGCAATGATTTCTCCCCAACAGTATGAGGTTCAGTCTGAAAGGTTCTGCAATGATTTGTCACCACCAGCATGAGGTTCAGTCTGAAAGGTTCTGCAATGATTTCTCCCCAACAGTATGAGGTTCAGTCTGAAAGGTTCTGCAATGATTTCTCCCCACCAGCATGAGGTTCAGCCTGAAAGGTTCTGCAATGATTTCTCCCCACCAGCATGAGGTTCAGTCTGAAAGGTTCTGCAATGATTTCTCCCCAACAGCATGAGGTTCAGCCTGAAAGGTTCTGCAATGATTTCTCCCCAACAGTATGAGGTTCAGTCTGAAAGGTTCTGCAATGATTTGTCACCACCAGCATGAGGTTCAGCCTGAAAGGTTCTGCAATGATTTCTCCCCACCAGCATGAGGTTCAGTCTGAAAGGTTCTGCAATGATTTCTCCCCAACAGTATGAGGTTCAGTCTGAAAGGTTCTGCAATGATTTGTCACCACCAGCATGAGGTTCAGTCTGAAAGGTTCTGCAATGATTTCTCCCCAACAGTATGAGGTTCAGTCTGAACGGTTCTGCAATGATTTGTCACCACCAGCATGAGGTTCAGTCTGAAAGGTTCTGCAATGATTTCTCCCCAACAGTATGAGGTTCAGTCTGAAAGGTTCTGCAATGATTTCTCCCCACCAGCATGAGGTTCAGTCTGAAAGGCTCTGCAGCAATTCGCAAAAACATATTTATGTGCAATATTAGGATATCTTGATTCTGGAAACATTTTGCCAGCCAGTGGCTTTTCCAGTCCAATGCAGAGTAAGGTGGAAGATGAGAATCTTGAGGTAATCAGTCCCTCAGCCTGGAGTCAATGTGTTCAGTCCAGACTGAGGGACTGATTACCTCGAACTCCCCATCTTCCACCTTTCTCTGCATTAGACTGAAGAAAACCACTGGCTGGCAAAATGTTTCCAGAATAGATACCCAAATGTTGTACAAGCATCTCATTTGTCATCTTGTCAATTTTCTAAATCATTTATTAAAAAATATACCAGAGTACAAAATCTTACTTTACACAGTTCTTAAAACTAAATATGGGATACAGTGTTTCAGAGTATTATTTCAAAACAGTACATCAGCAGGTGGGTTACTGTGAGCTCTCAATGTTCGCTTACCAGGCACTGGATCTGTTGTCCTGCCATTGGACCAACAGGGAGGTGAGGGCGAGGACTCGTGAGTGGGAGGTCGAGACGGAGACCTTGAAACACCTCGAACTTCGGTGTCTGTACCGTTTACCATTTCTATAAACTGTCGCACCTGAAATAAAATGGATTACTTATTACTTTCTCCATGGGGAAGTGAAACAGAATTCTTCCTCCGTAAGCCATGCGTCTCCTAAGAGGCATCTAAAATGCCTGGAGAAAGGGGCTAGTAACCCCTTCTCCTGTGTACATTACTAAAGTTAAAAAGAGAAGCTTTCGTTTCTCTTTTTAGGTCACCCTGCCTGAGTAGGATATGGCCAGTTTGTTGACAGAAGAAGACTTACTAACTTTATTTAAGCTGCACTGATCTGTTTGCCCACACTGTATAAATACAGTATTTAGTCTACTACTACTACTATAACCATCATCAAGACACTTGACCTGAAGGGCCTGTAACTGTGATAAGTAATATAGTTGTGAGATGAGCAACACACAGCACTGACCTTCAACATAAAGAGTAGATTGTGATTGTTCTCCAGTAACCCTGGATAAAGCTGTTGCACTGTTTCTATAGCCTCACCCAAGCGCCCTCCCAACACTAGTTTCTGGATCTCTGAAAGACAATACATTAAATAATAAAAAAAAAACAAGGAACAATCAGCTGAATCATCAACTAGAAACTAGACAGGAGCTATAAGATGTACTGCAAGGGCGAACCAACCATAGTTACCTCTGAGACTGTAACACTCACATCCTCCCCAGTCATAGTTACATCTGAGACGGTAACTCTCACATCCTCCCCAGTCATAGTTACATCTGAGACTGTAACTCTCACATCCTCCCCAGTCATAGTTACATCTGAGACTGTAACTCTCACATCCTCCCCAGTCATAGTTACATCTGAGACTGTAACTCTCACATCCTCCCCAGTCATAGTTACATCTGAGGAGGTAACTCTCACATCCTCCCCAGTCATAGTTACATCTGAGACTGTAACTCTCACATCCTCCCCAGTCATAGTTACATCTGAGACTGTAACTCTCACATCCTCCCCAGTCATAGTTACATCTGAGACGGTAACTCTCACATCCTCCCCAGTCATAGTTACATCTGAGACGGTAACTCTCACATCCTCCCCAGTCATAGTTACATCTGAGACGGTAACTCTCACATCCTCCACAGTCAAAGTTACATCTGAGACTGTAACTCTCACATCCTCCGAGGTCATAGTTACATCTGAGACTAACTCTCACATCCTCCCCAGTCATAGTTACATCTGAGACGGTAACTCTCACATCCTCCCCAGTCATAGTTACATCTGAGACGGTAACTCTCACATCCTCCCCAGTCATAGTTACATCTGAGACTGTAACTCTCACATCCTCCCCAGTCATAGTTACATCTGAGACGGTAACTCTCACATCCTCCCCAGTCATAGTTACATCTGAGACTGTAACTCTCACATCCTCCCCAGTCATAGTTACATCTGAGACGGTAACTCTCACATCCTCCCCAGTCATAGTTACATCTGAGACGGTAACTCTCACATCCTCCCCAGTCATAGTTACATCTGAGACTGTAACTCTCACATCCTCCCCAGTCATAGTTACATCTGAGACGGTAACTCTCACATCCTCCCCAGTCATAGTTACATCTGAGACTGTAACTCTCACATCCTCCCCAGTCATAGTTACCTCTGAGACGGTAACTCTCACATCCTCCCCAGTCATAGTTACATCTGAGACTGTAACTCTCACATCCTCCCCAGTCATAGTCACATCTGAGACTAACTCTCACATCCTCCCCAGTCATAGTTACATCTGAGACTGTAACTCTCACATCCTCCCCAGTCATAGTTACCTCTGAGACTGTAACTCTCACATCCTCCCCAGTCATAGTTACATCTGAGACGGTAACTCTCACATCCTCCCCAGTCATAGTCACATCTGAGACTGTAACTCTCACATCCTCCCCAGTCATAGTTACCTCTGAGACGGTAACTCTCACATCCTCCCCAGTCATAGTTACATCTGAGACTGTAACTCTCACATCCTCCCCAGTCATAGTTACATCTGAGACTGTATTATTATTATTATTATAATCAAAAAGAAGCGCTAAGCCACAAGGGCTATACAGCGCTGCAGGGTAGGGAAGGAAGCAAGGGAATTGGATGGCAGAAGGGAGGGGGGGATGATCAGCAGGTTACAGAAAACAGCGGGGCAGGGGATAGTACGGGGGTAGAGGGTAGCAAGAGATTCAAGTAGAAAGGGCTGAATGTATCAGAATTTGTGAAGTAAGTCAGTCGTTGTCAAAAAGTCAATGAGAGAGTCCGGATGAAAGGTGGGTCCATCAGCGAGAAGGGAAGGTAAAGAGAGAGCAGCGGGGCGAAGACGACGACAGAGGTAAATTCTGCGTGCTCGTTGATAAAGTGGGCAGTCCAACAGAATGTGGCTGACTGATAATGGAGCTTGGCAATTCTCACAGAGAGGAGCAAGACGCCTCTCCATGAGATATCCATGAGTAAGACGAGTATGGCCAATGCGAAGACGGGAGAGAGTAGTCTCCCAACCTCGACACTGGTGATAAGAAGACGGCCAGTAACCTATACTCGGTTTAATAGACTGAAGTTTGTTGCCGAGCATAGTAGACCAACGTTGTTGCCAACGGGTGTGAAGGTGGGAAGATATCACAGCAAAATAGTCCGTACATGGAATACCTCTATAAGAAACTGGTAGGTCATGTACTGCTGACCGCGCAGCAGTGTCTGCCTGTTCATTGCCCTGTACGTCAACATGACCAGGGACCCAACAAAAAACAATATCTTTATGCTTGGTAAAGATGCGGCGTAGCCAAAGTTGGATACGGAGGACTAAGGGGTGAGGTGTATCAAATTTTTGTATAGCCTGTAAAGCACTGTTACGGTTCAAATCTTAATTTTTAGCCAGGTTAGTGCATTCCGTAACAACACACTTCATAGAATGAAAAGATATGTTTCCAAACTTAGAAATGTAAGGCACAAATAATAGTTACTCAGTCTTTCCAAGTTTCTTTTTATTTAAAAGCTTAAATACTTTAGATATTCATAAATATCTATTAAATATCAATGTCAGAAACTTTCCTTCACACAAGAAAACTTAAATAGAATGTACATGTCAATATGGTCACTACACTTGACAATGATCAGAGGAATATTATCGCTTCCTCAATAGTAATATTACTTGTGTGTAAGAACATATATTGAGAATTAACACTTTTTCTGAGTAACTCCCTGGCATAAGGAATATATCACAAAGTTCTAAGTTTGACACTGGTCGTCACATCGTAACCTGAAGATAACAGTATATGATTGTCAGCAGACTTCACAATAAACCACAAGCTGGATCAGGAGTTTCTATAACCCAATTCTCTATCCAAGTGAGAATAAGGCGGAGTACTAGGAGGGTAGCTCAGTCAATGCACACTGAGTCAGCAGAGAGAGTGAACTGCCATATACAGTAAATTACTTCATGACATCAACTCGTCAAAAGGGGGAGAGGGTAGAGCGGTGCAAACTACCCACCAATGGAGATACCTTGTTATAAACCTTAGCCAGGAGTACCTACCTAACATTACTCAAGATATATATATATACATCATACCCGGGTATATTCCTAAATCAGATAATATTATAAACTAGTGGAATCTTTAATTTAGCTAATATTAAAGAAACCCAGAGTATAATATTAAGTGGATAATACATATAAATTAATCACATTATGACCTTGGTCATAACACACCCCCCCCTTTCGGGGACTAAACTTCGCCGTAAAAGAGGACTTCAAAAACAGAATATAAGCCAGAATATAAGTCATTCCTCTGACAAAGACCCTGATGACAAATGTTGCTTCTCCAACAAGAAAATTAAAAGTCTGGTGTCGCCAAACCACGTATGTGTAGACACCATGTAACCAGAGCTTCGATAGAGGCGTTTCTCATAAAGAGGCCTTAAGTGACCATTGGTAGCAGGAGAAGTCAGGGTAAGACAACAGGAGACTGCCACCACAGAAATAAGTTCTGGATACCATATGGTGGCTTACGTGACAGGTCTCCTCAGTGGTTACAAGAATCAGATAACTGTAAGTAAACAAATAGCATTAAGAAAATGCATTAAACAAATACATACCTATAAAAGTGCACTACAAATCCTCTTTTATAAATTCAAATTTAATTACACGTCTTAAGGACGGGACAGAGTGTCAGCAATAACATTATCAGTTCCTCTAATATGGTTAATGCTTATAGAAAAAGGTTGTATCCTAAGGGACCATCTTTGTATTCTAGCATTCTTAGCCTTCATGGTGTTTAAAAAGGTTAAGGGATTATGATCTGTTTTTTACTCTAATTTTATGAGGGGTAGTCCCGAGATAGACTTCAAAGTGTTCCAAGGCTAAGACCAATGCTAGTGCCTCCTTTTCAACGGTGGCATAACTTAATTGATGGGGTTTCAATTTTGCAGAAAAATAACAGACTGGGTGTAAAAGATCAGAAGAGGAGGAAGGTTGTAGAAGGACAGCACCGACTGCATACTCGCTGGCATCCACTTGTAACGTAAAGGGAACATCAAACACCGGACTCTGTAGAACTGGAGAGGAACCAAGTAGACGCTTTAGACGAGTAAAGGCTAACTCACTTGTAGTCGTCCATTTAAAAGGAACTTTAGAACTTGTAAGTTCAAACAGCGGTGCTGCCACTTGCGAAAAATTAGGGCAAAACCGGCGGTAGTAACCGGCCATCCCTAGAAACCTCTGTATACCTTTCTTGTCCTGTGGAGCAGGAAAATCCACAATAGCATGAATCTTTGCATTAACGGGGGCAACCGTGCCTTGCCCTATATTAAATCCCAGATATTTTATCCGGGCCTGACCAAACTCACACTTGGCAAGGTTGACGGTAAAATGGTGTTCATCTAGCCTTTTCAAGAGAGCTTCCAGCCGTATCAGGTGTTGAGGCCAGTCGTCGCTGAATACTACTAGATCATCTAGGTAGGCTTCCGTTCCTTCCAAGTCGTACGTTAGCCGATTCATAAGCCTCTGGAAGGTAGAGGCAGCGTTGCAGAGCCCGAAGGGCATCACCCTGTAGTTGAACAGGCCTCCCGGCACGGTGAAAGAAGAAATCTCCTGCGCTCGAGGCGATAAAGGCACTTGATAATAACCACGCAGGAGGTCCAAACGACTGACATACTTAGCACTGGCAACGCTGTCTATTAGGTCGTCAACCCTGGGAAGGGGGAATCCGTCAGGCACTGTTAGGGAATTTACTTTCCGATAGTCGGTACACATTCTAAATGAACCGTCCGACTTGGGTACAAGGACACACGGTGAAGCCCAAGGGCTTTTGCTATGTTCAATCAAACCATGATCGAACAAGAAACTTATTTCCTCCCGCAACGCTTTATTCTTTAGTGGGCTGACTCTATATGGAGCTTGTTTAATCGGAGCAGCTCCTTGCACGTCAACATCGTGGATCCCCATGGTGCACTGTCTGGGGATATCTCCAAAGAGACTTCCATAAGTGGAAATCAAGTCTCTGATTTCACTTGATCTTTCCTTTTCTAAGTTACCGAGATACTCATCTAAGGTTTCCATTATTTCCGAGTTCTTCAGTCTTATCTCTACTCCACGCGAACAATCTTCTTTACTCGAGTCACCTTCCGGTGACCTCACCGCAGCCACAGGAACAAGTCCCTCGTAGTATTTCTTTAGCTGATTTATATGGTAAGTTCGGGTCGACTTTCTTCTTCCTGGTGTTCTTACCACGTAATTTACCTTACTCAGCTTCTTAATCACCTCCATTGGACCCTCATACTTGGGTTGCAAGGTATGGCCTGGCACCGGCTTTAAAGCTAAAACTTTGTCTCCCACATTTAATGAACGCTCAACAGCAGTCTTGTCATAATGTTGTTTCATACGGTTTTGAGCTTGTCGGAGGTTGTCAGCGGCCAATTGCTGAGTAAAAGCCAAGTGTTTTTGCATTGCCGAGGGGGATAAACATAAAGAAGGCTCCATTTTCCCAGACCATACATCCTTTAACATTACTAACGGTCCTCGGACCGCATGACCATAAATGAGTTCAAAAGGACTAAATCCTAAACTCTCCTGTTCGCTCTCTCTTAAGGCAAGGAGGAGGAAAGGAATACCTTCATCCCAGTCCGTTGAGAACTGCTCACAGTATGCCCTCATCATGATCTTCAGGGTTTGGTGAAACCTCTCTATGACACCCTGGGTTTGGGGTCTATATGCTGTTGAAACAATGGGTTTAACTCCAACCCTGGACATAGCTTCACGGAAAATTTTTGATGTGAAATTCGTCCCTCTGTCAGATTGAATCTCCTTAGGGAATCCGAACTGTGCGAAGAATCTAAATAGGACTCTCACAATAGCCTTGGCACTAATCTTGCGAAGGGGCACAGCCTCTGGATACCGAGTAGTCGTATCCATTATCGTAAGAAGATATTGATTGCCAAGCCTAGTTTTTGGGAGAGGTCCCACACAGTCTATTACGAGCCGAGAGAAGGGTTCGCCTTCTACGGCAATAGGCAAGAGGGGTGCAGGAGGAGGTTTATGCGCAGGCTTCCCAATGAGCTGGCAAATAGCACAGTTTCTCAAGTACTCAGTCACGGTATCCTTCATCTTGGGCCAGAAGAAATATCGGGCTAATTTTCCTAAAGTCTTTCTTATTCCCAAGTGTCCGCCCATGGGGCTAGAATGTGCCACTTCCAATGCTAACTCCCGAAACCGGACAGGTAAAACCAAAAGCTGTTTTGGCTTGAGACATGAATTAGCTGAAGTCGACGGAAATTTCTTCATCAGGATACCGTCAGAGTAATAAAAACATTCTTCCTTACCCTCAGCTTCCATCTCAGTAAGCGCTTGATCCCTTGCCCGTTTCAACGACGGGTCTTCAAGCTGTTCTTTTACTAAATTTTCACGATTAAAATCGCTACTCCGTAATGGGGAAAAATCTACCACTTGGGATTTTGGAGGCTGATTTTCGACTTGTTGATCACTGGCACTGAACAGAGCATCCAAACCCCAATCTGAGGGTTCATCAGGAGTAGGCAGTGGTTCCAAATTCTTGGCCATAGCCCTGGTTATGGCTGTAAGAGGGAATAGACGAGGACCTTCCTTACACCCTTCAACGGCATAATTCTCTCCAGAGAACTTCTCTATAACATAAGGTTCTTGGCAAATTCCTCCTCTTCCTAAATCATTTCCCACCAATAGATCTACACTCTTAATGGGAAAATCAGTTTCAGAAAGGCCCACAACAGCTTCACCTTGATATGAATCGACGTTCACATATACCTTATGAAGGGGTACTCTTGTGATAGTGCCACCGTAACCTTCTAGCAAAACATCCAGGTTAATATAAGTGTCATCATTTAGAGGAAGTACTCCTTTTCTCAGTAAGGTCAGGTAGCTTCCCGTATCCCGATAGGATACTATGTCCACCATTTGGTCCTCTGTAACACCAGCCTTACCCTTAAAGAAGTAAGGCAACATGGCTTCCGAAACTTTGTCTGCGAACAACTCAGAGGAAATTAGGCACTTCGATTTTGAGGAAGACGTCATCTGTACAGGTAATGTTTCAGAACCTGACCGCCTACGGTCTCGATTTAATTTGAAACATGAGCGCCTCCAATGGCCTGGTTTCTGACAATAAGAGCAAGTTGGGCCTCTTCTTGATGCATTTCCCTCGTAAGATGGCTTTCCTTTACCATTACTGTAGACGACATTCTGGTAGGCTTTTGCTGAATGAGGAGGAGAGGTCTGCTGATCCATTTTCCTAGGAGAGAAAGACTGACTCTTAGGAGAACATAACCTGGCTTTCTCTCTAGACCCTTTTTCCTTGGTCAATTGAGAGGTTATCTCAAAGTGATCAGCTAGAGAAGCAGAAGCCAACACATCTGCAGTCTGGTGCTCGATAACAAAGGAGCGTACATCGCCCGTCAGAGAGTTCTGAAATTCTTCTTGCAAGATCAACTGCATCAGACGCTCCATAGTATCACACTCAGATGACCTCAACCATCGCTCTAGAGCCACCTTCTTTTGCCGGGCAAATTCTACCCAGGTTTGGCCGGGCAGTCTTCGTAGAGAGCGGAAGGTGCGCTGATAACTTACAGGAAGTAAGTCATACTCCTTTAAAATGATCTTCTTAACTGCCTCGTAATCTGCATACTTATCATACGGGAGAGCTGCAGTACAAGATTGAGCCTTACCCTTAAGTGTGGTGTGAAGTAAGGTAGCCCAATGTTCACGAGGCCATCTCATCCCTCGTGCCTGATTCTCAAATGTGTCGAAGTAAGTGTCCAAGTCTGTTTCACAAAACCTGGGCACTAATGAGGCAGCCCTGTGCAGGTCAAAGGTCAAGGCTTGAGTAGCAGGCGACTTACTCTTTTCTTCTTTTTGCCTCTCGAATCTGATGTTTTCCCTTTCGAACTCTTCTTTATACAGCAGGCGCTGGGATTCCAGTTGCTCTGTTTGCAACTTTATAAGATGTTCCAGACGTTGAAAGTGTTCGAGTGTGAGAGGAGTCAAAGGTACTGGAGGAGTGGGAGGAGAGAGTCCCTCTAGGCGAAGCTTGGGACGAGCTCCACCTCCGGTCGCCCCCACATGACCAGGGCTAGCTAATGGGCTGTCATTACACGAATCAGGCGGTACGTTGTCCCGAGACATAGCCTCTGCTCCCAAAGTGATGCCTTCAAATGAAGCCACCAAATGAGCTACTCCAAGGGACAAAGATTCCTCCGAGGGTGTCTTGCCATGCGAGTCCAACCTCGGGACAGTATCAGAGGGCTGAGAAAACAGTATGTTCTGTATTATAGAACGGACAGTACTCGCTATATAACGATTGTTATATGAAACTCCTAAATATCTAGCAACTTGCCAGCATTGTTGTAGTGGTAAAGTCTTCAGCGTATCTGGAGTCAGGTCCTTCACCAACTGTGATATGTCACGATCCATGGTCAAGAAGTTCAAAGCTCCCGGACAGGCCCCCACTTGTTACGGTTCAAATCTTAATTTTTAGCCAGGTTAGTGCATTCCGTAACAACACACTTCATAGAATGAAAAGATATGTTTCCAAACTTAGAAATGTAAGGCACAAATAATAGTTACTCAGTCTTTCCAAGTTTCTTTTTATTTAAAAGCTTAAATACTTTAGATATTCATAAATATCTATTAAATATCAATGTCAGAAACTTTCCTTCACACAAGAAAACTTAAATAGAATGTACATGTCAATATGGTCACTACACTTGACAATGATCAGAGGAATATTATCGCTTCCTCAATAGTAATATTACTTGTGTGTAAGAACATATATTGAGAATTAACACTTTTTCTGAGTAACTCCCTGGCATAAGGAATATATCACAAAGTTCTAAGTTTGACACTGGTCGTCACATCGTAACCTGAAGATAACAGTATATGATTGTCAGCAGACTTCACAATAAACCACAAGCTGGATCAGGAGTTTCTATAACCCAATTCTCTATCCAAGTGAGAATAAGGCGGAGTACTAGGAGGGTAGCTCAGTCAATGCACACTGAGTCAGCAGAGAGAGTGAACTGCCATATACAGTAAATTACTTCATGACATCAACTCGTCAAAAGGGGGAGAGGGTAGAGCGGTGCAAACTACCCACCAATGGAGATACCTTGTTATAAACCTTAGCCAGGAGTACCTACCTAACATTACTCAAGATATATATATATACATCATACCCGGGTATATTCCTAAATCAGATAATATTATAAACTAGTGGAATCTTTAATTTAGCTAATATTAAAGAAACCCAGAGTATAATATTAAGTGGATAATACATATAAATTAATCACATTATGACCTTGGTCATAACAAGCACTAAGGGAGTCTGAGACAACCACAAATGATGACACAGGCATAGATGCAATACGGATAAGTGCTGTAAGGATGGCATATAATTCAGCAGTAAAAATACTAGCCGAAGATAGTAAATGCCCTTGTACGACGCTGTCCGGAAACACTGCTGCGAATCCTACGCCGTCAGAAGACTTAGAGCCATCTGTGTACACAGCAATGGCATGAGAATAAGAGTGAAAGTGGTCAAGAAAAAGAGAGCGGGAAGCGACCGTAGACAGTTGGGCTTTCGAGCAAGGGAGGGAGAAAGAACAGACTCGAACAGCTGGAACTTCCCAGGGGGGTAGGGAAAAGTGAGATGCTACATGTACATAGAAAGGTGGTAGTTGAAGAGAAGACAAGAGCGAATGAAGGCGAAGAGAGAAGGGACGGAGTAAGCAGGGGCGGCGAACAAATAAAGAATGTCTACTAATATCAGTGACCATTCTATAAATGGAAGGATTGCGGAGATCATGAGAGCGTACATAGTAGCGCAGGCAATGGGCATCACGGCGATCGGATAAGGATGGAACGTTCGCTTCTGCATAGAGGCTTTCAACAGGGGAAGAGCGAAAAGCACCAAGGCATAAACGTAATCCTTGGTGATGAATGGGGTTAAGGCTAGAGAGAGTAGCAGGAGATGCCGCTGAATAGATCTGGTCACCATAATCAAGTTTCGATAAAATAAGGGTGGAATGTAGGTGAAGGAGGGTTCGACGATCAGCTCCCCACGAAAGATGAGCAAGGGTTTTAAGAAGGTTCAGCCGGCTGTGACAAGTTGCCTTCAGAGAGGTAATGTGAGGTTTCCAGGATAACCTACGATCAAAGAGGAGGCCCAGAAACTTGACTGTATCACGTTCAGGGATACGGGAGCCATAGAGGTACAAAGGATGATCGGAGATGACAGAGCGTCTAGTGAAAGTGATTTGGTGGGTTTTAGTGCTGGAAAATTTAAACCCATGCGTGGTGGCCCAATTGGAAACACGGTCGACTGCATGCTGGAGAGAAACTGTAAGGAGGTGACAGTCAGCGCCTGCACAGGCAATAGCGAAGTCATCAACATAGAGTGATGACCAAATATTTGATGGAAGACTAGAGGCCAAATCATTAATAGCAAGGAGAAAAAGTGTTGTGCTCAGAACACATCCCTGGGGGACACCTTCAGCTTGGATAAAGTCTGGGGAGAGCACATTATTAACCCGAACACGGAAATGCCTGTCAGTTAAAAAGTTCTTAAGGAAAGATGGTAGATTGCCTCAAAGGCCTAAGGAGTGGGCTTGGGCTAAAATATTATACCTCCAAGTTGTGTCATATGCCTTCTCAAGGTCAAAAAATATGGCAATAACTGAGTGGTTATTCGCAAAGGCATTACGAACATACGTATCCAAGCGCAGTAAGGGGTCTATGGTAGAACGTCCCTTACGAAAGCCATATTGACGAGTGGAGAGACTGTTGTGTGTCTCTAAATACCACACTAAACGTCTATTTACTAGACGTTCCATTACTTTGCAAACTGCACTGGTAAGAGCAATGGGACGATAGTGGGAGGTTTCATGTCCTGTAGTGCCTGGTTTGCGGAAAGGGAGAACAATGGCGGATTTCCACAGCTGTGGAAGAACTCCTTGTGACCAAATAAGATTGTAAAGGCGTAATAGGACTGCAAGGGCTGACTGATGTAAATGTTGTAGCATACGAATATGAATGTCGTCGGGCCCAGCTGCCGATGATCGACAAGCTGAGAGTGTTGCCTCCAGTTCTTGAAGTGTAAAAGGCACATTATACTGTTCTTCTCTGAGAGAAGAAAAGTCCAAGGGTGCTAACTCTCTGGCAGACTTTGAGGAAAGAAATGAGGGGCATAGATGGAGTCCCTGAGAAATACGGACCAGATGATTGCCAATTTCATTGGCAACATCTAGTGCGTTTGCTATATCAACACCGGCAACCCGCAAAACAGGAGCCGGGTCAGGAGAATATTTACCACTCAGTTTTCGTACTTTTTTCCAGACTGCACTCATAGAGGAAGCAGAGGTGATGGTGGAGACATAATCTCGCCAGCAAGTGCGTTTAGCGTCACGGATGACACGGCGAGCGATCGCACGCTTCTGTTTAAAATCAAGGAGTCGCTCTGTGGTTCTATTGTACCGGTACCTGCCCCATGCAGCGCGTTTCAAACGTACTGCACGAGCACAAGCAGGAGACCACCAAGGCACGCATTTCTGAGAATGCCTGCCCGAAGTTTGGGGTATAGAATGAGAAGCTGCGGTGAAAACGGAGGACGAGAAGAGGTGTAAAAGCTCATCGATGGAGGACGAAGAAGGAACCTCTTTAAAAACAGTCAGGTGTGAGTAAAGGTTCCAATTTGCCCGATTAAATTGCCAGCGTGGGGTGCGAAGAGGTGGCGAATATGAAGGGGAAGTAAGAATGATTGGGAAATGATCACTGTCATGTAAGTCCGGGAGAACAGACCAAGTGAAGTCTAATGCGGCGGAGGAAGAGCAAACTGAGAGATCGATGCAAGAGAGAGTATGAGTCCGAGGATCAAAATGGGTGTGAGTACCTGTATTTAAAACATGGAGGGGGTGGGTGGCAAGAAAAGCCTCTAACTGAATTCCACGGGAATCACAGTGAGACCCCCCCAGAGGAAATGGTGGGCATTAAAATCACCAAGTAACAGAATCGGTGGCGGTAATGACGAAACAAGGAAGGCAAAATCCGGAATAGATAATGCCCGAGAAGGAGAGAGATATAAAGAACAGAGCGTATACCACCTATGTAAGTGGATACGGGCTGCTGTGTAATGCAGCGAAGTATGAACAAATAGCTGATGGTACGGAATATCAGTGCGGAGAAGAAGGGCACTTTCATTAAAGGTCCCATCAGGAAAAGGATCTGAAGAATACAATAAATTATAGCCTGAGATGTGAGAAATAACAGCAGAGTGTAATTTTGGTTCCTGTAAGCAAACACCAACAGGGGCAAACTGGGAGAGTAACATCTGAAGCTCACCCCGATTACCCCTGAGGCCGCGTATATTCCACTGTAAACAGACCATGATTGGCAATGATAAAGATACTTGAAATCCGCAGGTAAGGGTTCCTACGGACTAGAAGGGTTAGAAAAGTCCACATGCGGAGGCAGTGGAAAATGTTCAAGCAGCGAAGGAACGGTGCGCTGTGAAGAAAGGAGTTGCGCAGATGGAGCAGAGGAGAGAGAAAGAGCGGAAGGTGGATCAGTGTCCATTGATGGTTTGGTCTCTGCAATATATTCAGAGATTGCTTCAAGTGTTTCGGAATTCAGAGATGTCGTATGGGAGACAATATTGGGAATGGTAGGGGGAGGATGAGTAAAGATTGGAACTGTATTGGACTGTACCAAGGTAGGGGGGGGGGCGAAAGGGTGGAGGGAACTGGAGAAGCGTGGCAGGGGACAGAAGAGACAGGAACCTGGGAGGTGGCAGAAGAGGAAGAAACTTGGGAGGGAACAGGGGAGGAAGGTACATTACGAGGAGGAGGGTGAACCTCTGCACTTGTAACTGAGCCAGTGAGAGGGGAAGAACTAGGGACAGAGACAGGGAGGGTAAAATGAGGAGGTGGAAGATGGGTAGGAGGTGTTACCGGACCTTTTTTTTGACTTTTGAGAAGTAGAGGGACGATTGGGAAGAGGTGTCGTACGAGGTCTCGTCGATACTGAGGCTTGTAAGAGAGAACTCGAAGAAGCGAGATTAGACTGAGGCGTTGAAGTAGGGACGTCTGAGCCGAGGACAGCAAAAGGATTAGATACAGGAGTGATTATGGGAGAGGTAACCACAGAGGTGGGTGTAGAAGATGGGATACCAGAAGTGGGGGGACGTTTTGAAACACGGGAATAAGAAACACGTGGGAGTCTCCCTTGGAGGCGGAGATGAGAAACTGCCATGGCATAAGGGAGACCTTCTGTCTCTTTGAGGTAACGGATTTCCCGCTCGTTTAAATAGACCTGACAACGGCGAGAGTACGAAGGGTGAGCCTCATGACAGTTAAGGCAAGAGGGAGATCGATTACAAGACGTATTAGAATGGTCATCGGCACCACAGACTGGGCATTCGGCGATAGATCTGCAATATTTCGCTGGATGGCCAAATCGCCAGCAATTTCTACACTGTTGTGGTGTAGGGATCACCTTTTGAACTTGTAACCGATGTCCTGCTATATAAACTGAGGATGGGAGTTCTCGGCTGTCAAAAGTTAAACGAGCCACATTGCTAGGGTATCGTCTCCGCCCACGGGCAGGAAGAACGTAAGTGTCTACCTTGAGGATTGGGAGATCTTGGAGTTCCAGCTGTTCTAGAATGTCGGTGCCACATGTCTGGAAATTTTGTTGAACTATGGTATGGGGCAGAATAACGGTACCACTACAAGAATTGAGGGAATGATGTTTTTCAAGGGTGACAGGAACAGTATCTATATGGGAAAGACGAGAGAGCTCACGAGCCTGGGTAGCATTCTGTACGGTAATGATGCGCGTACCGCTCTTAAGAGCATGAAAAGAAATATCTTTACCAACATGGCGTAGGAGTGCCTTGCCAATACTATGGTCAGAAAGATAGGCAGTAGAGGAAGTTGGTCGTAAAGTGAAGAATTTAGTCCACTGTTCAGTCTGAAACTGAGCGTGGAAAGGTAGTGAAGGACGTGTCGATCGTTTCTGAGAAGAACGAGAAGGTGAAGGTGGAGAAGTATCATCAGCAGGTAATTGTCGTTGACGTTTAGGCGTGGGACCAGAGTTGGTCCGACGTGGAACGGGTCGGCGATTTGAAAATTGCCGCACCGTAGAGGGAGAGGCCGGAAACATAGTCAGAGGAGAGCGAAGGTCTGATAAATCGAAGGAGTCAGTCGAGGCCTCAGTACCTGAAGCGGGTGAGGAAACAGCACCGGCAATAGGTACAGAGGCATGAGGAATGTCTGAAGAGTGGTCCAAAGACGAGGCGGGGTCAGAACGGGGTGCGGTATCAAGAAGGGGCCCGGGGGTACCAGGTTCATGGACTAGGGCTGCCATGGTTAGATTACTTCTTTCTTTTTGTTTTTAAGAAAAAAAAAGAAAGAAAAGAAAAGAAAAATAAAAAAAAGAAAAAAAAAAAGGGGGGACCGGGGAGGGATAGTTCCTAGGAGGAATGAAAGGGCCAGAAATCTCCCTCCGCGCCCAAGAGGACTCGACACCGCTAGTAGCGCAGATGCAGCATGGAACCCGTGCCATACCCTACCCTTCATGCTAGTAAACTAACAATCCGGGATAGCAACCTCACATCTGCCGAGCTACCTCGGTGGACAAAAGAGAGGGTGGCCGGATATCCGCCACAAAGCATACCTCCTTCGGCCACCACCCCCGGAATCCGAAAGGTGGCTTCCAGAGATACACTCGTCGCCCGAAAGACACCCAAAGCTACTCCGGGATACCGGAGAGGGATCAGGACATCCCCAGGCGATCCAGATTCCACGGCAAACTACGCCACCGCTAAGAACCTCAACGGAATGGGATGGACCCCGGTATCCTTTCTCCTACCCAGGAACTAGCGCGCCTGTGGGAGAAATCCCAAAGGACAAAAAGAGGAAGGGCAAAAGGGAGGAGTGGGGAGGAGGAGGAGGAAAGGAAAAAGGGGAGGATGGGGAGGATGGGATAGGGGAGGGGAGATTGGGGGGTAATTAGGTTCGGTCTGAGGAAGAAGACCGATAGGTCTAATTCCTCAGACCAAGAGCCTCTTCACCACGCCAAGGAGCCCCCCTTGAAGAGGATCTGAGACTGTAACTCTCACATCCTCCCCAGTCATAGTTACATCTGAGACGGTAACTCTCACATCCTCCCCAGTCATAGTTACATCTGAGACGGTAACTCTCACATCCTTCCCAGTCATAGTTACATCTGAGACTGTAACTCTCACATCCTTCCCAGTCATAGTTACATCTGAGACGGTAACTCTCACATCCTTCCCAGTCATAGTTACATCTGAGACTGTAACTCTCACATCCTTCCCAGTCATAGTTACATCTGAGACGGTAACTCTCACATCCTCCCCAGTCATAGTTACATCTGAGACAGTAACTCTCACATCCTTCCCAGTCATAGTTACATCTGAGACTGTAACTCTCACATCCTTCCCAGTCATAGTTACATCTGAGACGGTAACTCTCACATCCTCCCCAGTCATAGTTACATCTGAGACTGTAACTCTCACATCCTTCCCAGTCATAGTTACATCTGAGACTGTAACTCTCACATCCTCCCCAGTCATAGTTACATCTGAGACGGTAACTCTCACATCCTCCCCAGTCATAGTTACATCTGAGGAGGTAACTCCCACATCCTCCCCAGTCATAGTTACATCTGAGACGGTAACTCTCACATCCTCCCCAGTCATAGTTACATCTGAGACTGTAACTCTCACATCCTCCCCAGTCATAGTTACATCTGAGACGGTAACTCTCACATCCTCCCCAGTCATAGTTACATCTGAGACGGTAACTCTCACATCCTCCCCAGTCATAGTTACATCTGAGACTGTAACTCTCACATCCTCCCCAGTCATAGTTACATCTGAGACTGTAACTCTCACATCCTCCCCAGTCATAGTTACATCTGAGACTGTAACTCTCACATCCTCCCCAGTCATAGTTACATCTGAGACTGTAACTCTCACATCCTCCCCAGTCATAGTTACATCTGAGACTGTAACTCTCACATCCTCCCCAGTCATAGTTACACCTGAGACTGTAACTCTCACATCCTCCCCAGTCATAGTTACATCTGAGACTGTAACTCTCACATCCTCCCCAGTCATAGTTACATCTGAGACGGTAACTCTCACATCCTCCCCAGTCATAGTTACATCTGAGACGGTAACTCTCACATCCTCCCCAGTCATAGTTGTAGACAGCCTGTACTGTCTGCACAGACAGCCCATGCTGTCTGCGAGCTTAGTTCATATTTCGCGTCATGCTGGTGCTGCCACCTATAGGCCTTGCCACTTCAGTATTTATTTATTTATTTATTTATTTAGAAATTTTAGCATACAAACAGAGGTACAAAAAATACAGGTAAGAGCAGCATGCCAAAGCCACTTATATGCATAGCATTACGGGCTGGCTTAAAATTAACTTAAGATTAACTAAGCAATGATGAAATCAGTGATAAGACATTATTGTAAACAGATAACTATAAAATACAAATGAGTATTACAAAGACAGGTCCTATGGTTGCATGCATTGCTGTTCATTCAGTAGAATGGAGTATTCTGTTAGGTAGTGTATTTAAAAAAATAACAAAGTTAGGTTTAACATTTGTGTGATATAATTGTGAGTAACATTTAGGATATACAATTTATATGGTTCAGTTATTCAGTATTTATTTGGTTTTGAGTGAGTAAGTGATCTTTGAGAAGAGACTTGAATTTATAAACAGGTAGTGTTTCTTTTATATTTACAGGTAATGAATTCCAGATTTTAGGGCCTTTTATGTGCATTGAGTTTTTGCATAGCGTGAGATGGACACGAGGAACATCAAAGAGTGATCTGTGCCTTGTATTATGGTCATGTGTCCTGTTGAGGTTGGCAAGGAGATGTTTGAGGGGAGGGTTAATATCAGAGTTAAGTGTTCTATGTATGTAATAAGTGCAATAATAAGTATGGATGTTTTTTTATGTTGAGTAGGTTGAGTGTTTTGAATATTGGTGGAGTGTGCTGCCTGTAGTGAGAATTTGTTATCATTCTAACTACAGCCTTTTGTTGGGTAATTAGTGGTCTGAGATGGTTAGTTGTTGTTGAGCCCCATGCACAAATTCCATAGGTGAGATAGGGGTAAATAAGAGAGTGATAAAGGGCCAGGAGGGCTGACTGTGGAACATAGTGCCGTATCTTCGATAGTATGCCTACAGTCTTGGAAATTTTCTTAGAAATTTGTTGTATATGTGTATGAAATTTGAGTCTATTATCAAGGTGGATTCCTAAGAATTTTCCCTCTGTTAGCTTTGTGATAGGTGATCCGTTTATCGTTATGTTAAGAGGTACATCTGTAGCTCTGCTACCAAACTGAATGAAGTAGGTTTTGTCAATGTTTAGTGTAAGTTTGTTAGTCCTCATCCAGGTAGATATTTTCTGTAATTCGGTGTTTACAGTATTGGCTAGTGTGACTGGGCTCGGGTGAGAGAAGACGTATGTGGTGTCATCTGCAAAAAGTGTGGGTTTGAGTAATTGCGAAGCATTTGGTAGGTCATTTATGTATAGGAGAAAGAGAAGAGGGCCAAGGACACTTCCCTGTGGGACACCACATTTGCGTACACATTTGCGTACACATATTGGCTTCTGTTACTGAGGTAAGACTTGAGGTAGTTGAGGGAGTGCCCTCTAATACCATAGTGTGACAATTTTACGTGGAGCAAGTCATGGTCAACTGTATCAAAAGCTTTACGTAAGTCAATGAAGATCCCCAGTGGGACTTCTTTTTTCTCTATTGCAGTGTATATATGTTCTAGCATGTGTATAATAGCATCATTAGTATTTTTATTAGGCCTGAATCCAAATTGGCAGGGGTTGAGAATGTTATGGGAGATGAGGTAGGAGTGGATTCGTTTATGAATTAATTTTTCGAAGATTTTTGAGAGAGGGTGTAAATTGGATATTGGCCTATAGTTATTCAACTCTGTTTGGTCTCCTCCTTTATGGATCAGGGTGACCCTTGCTATTTTGAGAACTGTAGGGAAGGTGGAGGATTCAATGGATTTGTTAAAGAGTGTTGCAATGATTGGTGATAGTACTTGTGACGCTTTTTTGTATATAAAGGGTGGTAAGGTATTTAAATCTCCTGCCTTGTTTTTCAGTGCGTTGATAATAAGGGAGACTTCATATGGGTTAGTCGGAGCTAGGAACAGTGTGTTCGGGTAGTTGCCAGTGAGGTAGTCATTTGGTGGGGTATCTGAGCTTGGGATATTATTGGCAAGGTTTTGACCTATAGTGGAGAAGAAATCATTGAGTCTGTTTGCTGTTTCTGTTGGTGGGAGTTGGGGTTCATCTGATTTTGCTAATTTTATTTCGCTATGTCGTGATATCTTTTTTGTTCCCAGAATTTCTGATAGGGTCTTCCAGGTCTTTTTTATATCACCTCTTAAGTTGGATAATCTGTTCTCATAATACATTTTTTTTGCCCAGACTTGCCTCACCCTCACTCACACAGCGGCCTAGCAGCAAGACACAAGGCCTCCCAGCTCTCTCTCGTGGGATGGCCCTGCCCGGGCCATGGGCACAACACAAGCCTGTATACCCACCACTAATAATAATAAACAAAGAAGCCTCCGAAGTTTATCATTTCAACTACCCGCTTGCGACAGCTAACAAACAAGTTCGTTATATAGTTACATCTGAGACGGTAACTCTCACATCCTCCTCAGTCATAGTTACATCTGAGACGGTAACTCTCACATCCTCCCCAGTCATAGTCACATCTGAGGAGGTAACTCCCACATCCTCCCCAGTCATAGTCACATCTGAGGAGGTAACTCCCACATCCTCCCCAGTCATAGTTACATCTGAGATGGTAACTCCCACATCCTCCCCAGTCATAGTTACATCTGAGACGTTAACTCCCACATCCTCCCCAATCATAGTCACATCTGAGACGGTAACTCTCACATCCTCCCCAGTCATAGTTACATCTGAGATGGTAACTCTCACATCCTCCCCACTCATAGTCACATCTGAGATGGTAACTCCCACATCCTCCCCAGTCATAGTCACATCTGAGAAGGTAACTCCCACATCCTCCCCAGTCATAGTCACATCTGAGAAGGTAACTCCCACATCCTCCCCAGTCAGTCACATCTGAGATGGTAACTCCCATATCCTCCCCAGTCAGTCACATCTGAGATGGTAACTCCCACATCCTCCCCAGTCAGTCACATCTGAGATGGTAACTCCCACATCCTCCCCAGTCATAGTCACATCTGAGATGGTAACTCCCACATCTTCCCCAGTCAGTCACATCTGAGATGGTAACTCCCACATCCTCCCCAGTCAGTCACATCTGAGATGGTAACTCCCACATCCTCCCCAGTCAGTCACATCTGAGATGGTAACTCCCACATCCTCCCCAGTCAGTCACATCTGAGATGGTAACTCCCACATCCTCCCCAGTCATAGTCACATCTGAGATGGTAACTCCCACATCCTCCCCAGTCAGTCACATCTGAGATGGTAACTCCCACATCCTCCCCAGTCAGTCACATCTGAGATGGTAACTCCCACATCCTCCCCAGTCAGTCACATCTGAGATGGTAACTCCCACATCCTCCCCAGTCAGTCACATCTGAGAAGGTAACTCCCACATCCTCCCCAGTCAGTCACATCTGAGATGGTAACTCCCACATCCTCCCCAGTCAGTCACATCTGAGAAGGTAACTCCCACATCCTCCCCAGTCAGTCACATCTGAGATGGTAACTCCCACATCCTCCCCAGTCAGTCACATCTGAGAAGGTAACTCCCACATCCTCCCCAGTCAGTCACATCTGAGATGGTAACTCCCACATCCTCCCCAGTCAGTCACATCTGAGAAGGTAACTCCCACATCCTCCCCAGTCAGTCACATCTGAGATGGTAACTCCCATCTTTAGTAAAGGAAGTGGGCATCTGAGACTGATATATCAGACCCTTTACATAATGTTTTAATAGGATTTACCTTTATAATGATCAGAGTTCATGACATACCAAAATATGATCTAACACGTAGGGTGTGTTAAGTCATATTTAAAACAAATATAACCATGAGAGTACAGGTTAACACACTTTCAAAGGAGCACTTGAAAGTGTCTTACATGCTAAAGTTGTGCCCTTAACAAGTGATGTCAAATTACCTTTGAAAAAGTATTAATGTGAAAACAGGGAAGTTATAACTACACAGAACTTACCAATTATTAAGTACAAAGAAAGTGTTAACTTCACAAATTTATCAAGTATAGTGGAACCTCCACTTGCAAGCGCATCCACGTGTGAGTTTTTCCAAATACTGTACAAGTAGTAGCTCAGTCGATTTTTGCTTCCATATGCGAGCGAAATTTCCATGAGTGAGCGGGCCTCATGGGAGGTTCCTTGACGCTGGTGAGGGACTCTTACTCTTGATCTAGGAATTTCTATCTTATTTGTTTGTTAGACTATCTTATTGAAACTTGGGCAATGTATGATGGAAAGATGCTTCTTAACATACACCAAAAATGAAAGAAATCGGATCATAAATAATGGAGTTCACTTCTCAGCCATTAGCCGCCCCTTAGTGGCATTTTCGTATGATTTTATGGTTGTATTCTCGTTTTCTTGGCCTCATTTGATAGAATGGAAGGTATATTACAGAAACAGGCCGGACTTGAGTCCTGGAGATGGGAAGTACAGTGCCTGCACTCTGGAGGAGGGGTGTTAATGTTGCAGTTTAAAAACTGTAGTGTAAAGCACCCTTCTGGCAAGACAGTGATGGAGTGAATGATGGTGAAAGTTTTTCTTTTTCGGGCCACCCTGCCTTGGTGGGAATCGGCCAGTGTGATAATAAAAAAAAAAAAATTACAGAAACAGATATGATTTTGATTGGTTTCACAAAGAAAAATTGCGCTCAAAGCAGCAGAAATGTTTGATTCTTTGGCGATGTTTAAGAGTAAATAAATGTAAACACTGTCCATTCCAATATGCAGTCATGAATGGGTTGACATTATTTATACAATTATTACAATAATGCAGTAGTCTGCATAATAGTAAATCTTCTAATTTTTGTATGAATAAAAATTCCAAATGGTAAGAAAGAGTACAGTGGAACCCCGGATAACGTAATTAGTCCATTCCAGAGAGAGTGTCTCATACTGAATCTGACTTAATCCGAATTAATTTTTCCCATAAGAAATAATGGGAATCCAATTAATCCGTTTCAGACACCCAAAAGTATTAAAAAAATGTTTTCTACACGAAATATACATTTACCTACATAGAAAACAATGATACATGAAGAATAAAACAATAATAACATCACACTTACCTTTATTGAAGACATGGTGATGTATGGAAAATGGGAGGAGGAGAGAGGATGGAGGAATTTACAATTGTATGGAAGGGGAATCCCACTCCATAAAGACTTCAGGTACCACGTCTTTATCCTGGGTTACTTCCCTCCTTTGTTTTTTAATGCCACTAGGACCAGCTTGAGAGTCACTGGACCCCTGTCGCTCAAAAATGTTTTCCAAAGAGGTCCGTTTCTGATGTACGTTAGGAATTGTGTTGGAAGACAAGATAGTCCTTCAGTATGACACTAATATCAGCTCTATGGCTTATTTATCTAGCACAATTCATCTAATATGACATAATAAACAAAATTAATAACAGAGAAACATAAATACTCTAGAATGAATAAAATACGTCATTAAGTATGTCACGAGTGTTGCTGTTGTTGTTGTTGTTGGGTGTATAAGGGTCACTGACACACAAGCCGTACATAGTGGTGGTGCAGGCGGCAGCAACGGTACAGACTAGAGATGGCGGTGTTGTCAGTCGCCCTATATAACTCCAACAACATTGGAGTTAGGTTCGTGCTGTCCTTTTTCTATTGATTAATCGCTTAACTTACTTGCTACAGTTAATGCTACACTTTATCGCTGGCTGCTGCTATAGCCTTTATAGACTCCTGCTGCTTTAGTATCATACATATTGCAGAATCACTGAAAAAGGCACATTCTCCCCTCTCTCTCAGCCCTTTACCAAAGGGCTGGCTGGCACTAGAAGCTTTCTTTGGGCCCATGGTGACTTATTTAGCAGTTACAAGGACTAGGACAAAATGTATCATATGAACACGTGGGACTGTCCTCACTGGCTGGTAAACAATGGCACACTGGGCAGCTCAGGCCCTGACACAAATGACTTATACCAAGTTCAGTGACATTCACCGAGCCAATATTTTGATGCAAAAACGTTACTTATTCCAATTGTTACTTATTCTGATGATGTCTTAATCCGGGGGTCCACTGTATTATTATAAGAATACGTACGTACTAGTAATAAAAATATGTATAATATAATAATTATATACGTAATAATACTTTTTTTTTTTTTTTCAACAAGTCGGCCGTCTCCCACCGAGGCAGGGTGACCCAAAAAAGAAAGAAAATCCCCAAAAAGAAAATACTTTCATCATCATTCAACACTTTCACCACACTCACACATTATCACTGCTTTTGCAGAGGTGCTCAGAATACAATAGTTTAGAAGCATATACGTATAAAGATACACAACATATCCCTCCAAAGTGCCAATATCCCAAACCCCTCCTTTAAAGTGCAGGCATTGTACTTCCCATTTCCAGGACTCAAGTCCGACTATATGAAAATAATCGGTTTCCCTGAATCCCTTCACTAAATATTACCCTGCTCACACTCCAACAGATCGTCAAGTCCCAAGTATCATTCGTCTCCATTCACTCCTATCTAACACGCTCATGCACGCTTGCTGGAAGTTCAAGCCCCTTGCCCACAAAACCTCCTTTACCCCCTCATAACAAATTATAAGAATACGTACGTACTAATAAATAATACATAATTACAGTGGTCCCTCGCTTTTCGTAATTAATCCGTTCCTGGAGGAGCTACTATAAACGAAATTTACGATTTGCGAATCAATTTTCCCCATAAGAAATAATGTAAATACAATTAATCCGTTCCTGACACCCAGAAGTATTAAAACAAAAAATTTTTTAACATGAAATATACATGTAGTACATAAACAATACAATGGGAAATGACGAATGAAACATTAACAGCATAACACTTACCTTTATTGGAGATTCTTCTTAGTGTATGGAAGACTGGAGGAGGAGAGAGAGTGGATTGTTTATAGTTTGGAAGGGGAATCCCCTTCCATCAACACCTCAGGTACCATTTGCTTTTCTGGGGTTGCTTCTCTTCTCTGTTTCTTAATGCCACTAGGACCACCTTGAGAGTCACTGGAGTCCTGTCTCGCAAAATAACTGTCCAAAGAGCTCTGTTTCTGGCGTCTCTTTAACACTTCCCTAAAATGGCCCAAGACTTTGTCACTGTACATGTTGCCAACATGGCTTGTAACAACCTTGTTAGGGTGATGTTTCTCCATAAATCTTTCCATCCTACCCCACATTGCAAAAATCTCTCTTAATTTCTGAAGAAGGCACCTTCTTCCATCTCTCTTCCTCCTCCTCTGCAGCAAGATTCTGAGCTGCAATCTGTTGCTCTTCCTGCTGAAGCTCTTGCAGCTCCTCAGTGGTGAGCTCTTCATTGTGGTCTTCCACCAACTCTTCCACATCCTCCAAACTCACATCCAACCCCATGGAACTCCCCAGTGCCACAATTGATTTTACAACAGACATAGGCTCATCAGGGTCAGTCCCAAACCCTTCAAAATCCCTCTTGTCGACACAATCTGGCCACAATTTTCTCCAGGCAGAGTTCAAAGTCCTGGTAGTCACTCCCTCCCAAGCCATACCTTTAAGGGTTATGCAATGGAGGATGCTGAAGTGTTCTCTCCAAAATTCCCTTAGGGTCAAGTGAGTGTCTGTGGTCACAGTCAAGCACCTGTGAAACATTGCTTTTGTGTAGAGTTTTTTAAAGTTTGCAATGACCTGCTGGTCCATGGGCTGGAGGAGAGGAGTGGTATTTGGGGGCAAGAACTTTACTGTGATGAACCCAAACTCCTCAAAAATTAGATCATCCAAGTTTGGAGGATGAGCAGGTGCATTGTCCATTACTAGCACGCACTTGAGATCCAATTTCTTTTCCAGGAGATACTCCTTCACACTAGGGCCAAACACTTCATTGAACCACTCGACGAAAATTTCCCTCGTGACCCATGCCTTACTATTAGATTTCCAAAACACACACAATTTACTCTTCATAACATTGTTTTTCCTGAACACTCTGGGATTTTCAGAATGGTACACTAGTAATGGCTTCACTTTGAAATCCCCACTAGCATTAGCACAGAACATTAGCGTCAGCCTGTCTTTCATAGGCTTGTATCCTGGCACTGCTTTTTCCTCTTGTGTAATGTAGGTCCTCTTTAGCATTTTCTTCCAAAAGAGGCCTGTTTCGTCACAATTGAACACTTGTTCAGGTTTCAGTCCTTCAGCCTCTATGTACTCCTGGAATTCATGGACATATTTTTCAGCTGCCTTGTGGTCCGACTGGCAGCCTTACCACACTCTGTATGCCAGTACAGTTCTTAAATTTCTCAAACCAGCTTTTGCTGGCCTTAAATTCACTCACATCACCACTAGTTGCAGGCAATTTCTTTACCAAATCGTCATGCAACTGCCTAGCCTTTTCACAAATAATCGAAGTCATAAGAGTATCTCCTGCTAATTGTTTCTCATTTATTCACACCAATAATAACTTCTCAACCTCTTCGAGTACTGGTGATCTCATTTTTGTCAGCATATTTACCCCCTTTGCAACAACAGCTTCCTTGATTACCTTTTTCTTGGCCACTATGGAACATAAGGTTGTGTAGGGTTTCTTATACATCCTGGCCAGTTCGGCCACACTTGTACCACTTTCATATCGTTCAATGATGGTTTTTTAAATTCAATCGTATTTCTCACCTTCTTTACCACAGGCTTAGCACTAGGAGCTTTCTTTGGAGCCATGGTAGCTTATTTAGTACTTGTAAGCACTAAAATAAATGGAATATTATGAAATATTTCACTGGAGCACGTGAGGGGACCTTCACTCACTGGTAAACAATGCGAGACTGGCTGCCGCCACGGCTCACGCCGTGGGTACGCGTCCCGGATGAACTACGACTCGCGAGTCAACCTATGAAAAGCGAGCCCATGTTTATACGAAAACATCCCTATGATTGGCGAAATTTACGATTGCCGAGAACTACGAAAAGCAAGGGACCACTGTATAATAGTAATAATAATAATACTATAAGTGAGATTCAGGTCACCACCACTAGATGTTAGTACGTATGTGTATTGAAACATCGCCGCTCAGGGAGGGAGCAAAATTCTCATGTTTTCCTTACGGTTTGTGCAGTTATTTTGTGAAATTTCTTGTTTCTAACCATGGGTCCTAAGAAAGCAAGTGCAAAAGGAGAGTGCTGAAATGAAAAAAAGAGGATGATTTTCATGGAATAAAGCAGGAAATCATACATAAACACAAACTAGGTGTAGCATTAAGAGTGTAGCATTCAGTGTAGCATTAAGAGTGTAGCACTAAGAGTGTGGCATTAAGAGTGTAGCATTAAGTGTAGCACTAAGAGTGTAGCACTAAGAGTGTAGCACTAAGAGTGCAGCACTAAGAGTGCAGCATTAAGAGTGTATCATTAAGAGTGTATCATTAAGAGTGCAGCAATTAAACGATTAAGTGATAGAAAAAGGATGATCTAATAGAGTATGGCTTACAAACACTCCGCATAGGAAGGTATGAAGTCAGTAGGAGGAATGGCTGCTGTGGTGGCCCCAACAACAATGACAGCCACTAACACTACTCACACACGTAATATTTCATTCATTCTAGTGTATATATCATGTTTCTACATTATTAATATTGTTTATTATGTCATATTAGATGAATTTTGATAGATAAATAAGCCATAGAATTGATATTAGGGAAATTATTGAAGTATTTTATGGTGCCTGGAATTACACTGGAACAAATTGCATTTCAATTAATTTAAATGAGGAAAACTGACTCCACAATCAAGCATATCCAGATGCGAGCAAGGTCACAAAATAGATTAAGCTCGTTAGTGGAGGTTCCACTGTACTTACTCTAACATTGTATGGTTTGATGAACTTACTTTGTCTATTTTTTATAGAGGTGAGTTCCTCATCAAAATCTTGACTAGTGGATCTGGCAAAGGCTTCCGCTGTGGCACAGTAACCATGATGGACAAGGTACGTGGACACCATTCTGACAATATAAGCTACATTAGTAATAAAATTCTTTTGCATAAAGTGACAAACATGCATAATATTCACTGCTGAAGACTTATTTTTTTTTATAAACATACTGGACGTTTCCCACTGAGGCAGGGTGACCCAAAAAAGGAAAAACACTTTCATCATCATTCACTCCATCACTGTCTTGCCAGAGGTGCCACTGTGACCACAGATGCAAGTTTTTACAGATGAATCTCCCGCTAGTGTGGTCATGACGAACTCTCACTCTAGTTCCCTCAAAGCAGTTATCGTGACTCACGAAATCGAAATGACACGATTGCAAACGAACCATACCACAGGAGGAGACTGAATTCGTGGTGAGTGAGTTTTATGACTCACTCGCTATGAGTTCAATCCCAGTCCATGGTATGGTTAGTATACTAATGTTAAACACAGCTTAATATTCATGTAAGAATATCTGTTTTTACTTTATATTAATTCCAGTTTCAAATTATAATACTTATACAAGAATGCTTTTGTTATACGTATCTCCTTTCTGGGAAAGCTCAAGTCTTCTGTACACACACAGCATCCTCCAAGTCACTTTTCATGTTGCTACAGTTAGTGTTCGAATACACGAGTGAATTCACTCCTCGTAGTGTAAATTACCCGAGGCACAGGTGCTCCTCAACTTACGAGTTTACATTCTGATGAACACCATTTTAAGTCAAAAATATCGTAAGCCTCATTTTTTTTTTTCAACAAGTCGGCCGTCTCCCACCGAGGCAGGGTGACATGAATATGATATATGATATGATATGAATATAGGTAGTAGGTTGGTAGACAGCAACCACCCAGGGAGGTACTACCGTCCTGCCAAGTGAGTGTAAAACGAAAGCCTGTGATTGTTTTACATGATGGTAGGATTGCTGATGTCTTTTGTCTGTCTCATAAATATGCAAGATTACAGGTATGTCTTGCTACTTCTACTTACACTTAGGTCACACTACACATACATGTACACATTTATTTATACACACTCATCTGAGTTTTCTTTGATTTTATCTTAATAGTTCTTGGTCTTATTACTTTTTCTTTTATATCCATGGGGAAGTGGAATAAGAATCTTTCCTCCGTAAGCCATGCGTGTTGTAAAAGTCAACTAAAATGCCGGGAACAATGGGCTAGTAACCCCTTTTCCTGTAAAGATTACTAAAAAGAATAAGAAGAAAATTGTCAAAGTGGGAAGTCTGAATGTGCGTGGATGTTGTGCAAATGGTAAGAAAGAGATGATTGTGGATGTTATGAATGAGAAGAAGCTGGATGTCCTGGCTTTAAATGAAGCAGAGCTGAAGGGGGTGGGAGAGTTTCAATGGAGAGGAATAAATGGGATTAGGTCAGGGGTTTCATATAGAGTTAGAGCTAAAGAAGGAGTAGCAATAATGTTGAAGGATAAGCTATGGCAGGAAAAGAGGGACTATAAATGTATTAATTCAAGGATTATGTGGAGTAAAATAAAGATTGGATGTGAAAAGTGGGTTATAATAAGCGTGTATGCACCTGGAGAAGAGAGAAGTGTAGAGGAGAGAGAGAGATTTTGGGAAATGTTGAGTGAATGCGTGGGGAGTTTTGAATCAAGTGTGAGAGTAATGGTGGTTGGGGATTTCAAGGCTAAAGTGGGTAAAAATGTTAAGGAGGGAGTAGTAGGTAAATTTGGGGTGCCAGGGGTAAATGTAAATGGGGAGCCTTTAATTGAGCTATGTGTAGAAAGAGATTTGGTAATAAGTAATACATATTTTATGAAAAAGAGGATAAATAAATATACAAGGTATGATGTAGCACGTAATGAAAGTAGTTTATTAGATTATGTATTGGTGGATAAAAGGTTGATGGGTAGGTTCCAGGATGTACATGTTTATAGAGAGGCAACTGATATATCAGATCATTATTTAGTTGTAGCTACAGTTAGAGTAAGAGGTAGATGGGAAAAGAGGAAGGTGGCAACAACAAGTAAGAGGGAGGTGAAAGTGTATAAACTAAGGGAGGAGGAAGTTCGGGTGAGATATAAGCGACTATTGGCAGAAAGGTGGGCTAGTGCAAAGATGAGTAGTGGGGGGGTTGAAGAGGGTTGGAATAGTTTAAAAAATGCAGTATTAGAATGTGGGGCAGAAGTTTGTGGTTATAGGAGGGTGGGGGCAGGAGGAAAGAGGAGTGATTGGTGGAATGATGAAGTAAAGGGTGTGATAAAAGAGAAAAAGATAGCTTATGAGAGGTTTTTACAAAGCAGAAGTGTTATAAGAAGAGCAGAGTATATGGAGAGTAAAAGAAAGGTAAAGAGAGTGGTGAGAGAGTGCAAAAGGAGAGCAGATGATAGAGTGGGAGAGGCACTGTCAAGAAATTTTAATGAAAATAAAAATTTTTGGAGTTAAACAAGTTAAGAAAGCCTAGGGAAAGTATGGATTTGTCAGTTAAAAACAGAGTAGGGGAGTTAGTAGATGGGGAGAGGGAGGTATTAGGTAGATGGCGAGAATATTTTGAGGAACTTTTAAAAGTTAAGGAAGAAACAGAGGCAGTAATTTCATGCACTGGTCAGGGAGGTATACCATCTTTTAGGAGTGAAGAAGAGCAGAATGTAAGTGTGGGGGAGGTACGTGAGGCATTACGTAGAATGAAAGGGGGTAAAGCAGCTGGAACTGATGGGATCATGACAGAAATGTTAAAAGCAGGGAGGGACATAGTGTTGGAGTGGTTGGTACTTTTGTTTAATAAATGTATGAAAGAGGGGAAGGTACCTAGGGATTGGCAGAGAGCATGTATAGTCCCTTTATATAAAGGAAAAGGGGACAAAAGAGACTGTAAAAATTATAGAGGAATAAGTTTACTGAGTATACCAGGAAAACTGTACAGCAGGGTTATAATTGAAAGAATTAGAGGTAAGACAGAATGTAGGATTGCGGATGAGCAAGGAGGTTTCAGAGTGGGTAGGGGATGTGTAGATCAAGCATATATGTGAACAGTATTTAGATAAAGGTAGGGAAGTTTTTATTGCATTTATGGATTTAGAAAAGGCATATGATAGAGTGGATAGAGGAGCAATGTGGCAGATGTTGCAAGTATATGGAATAGGTGGTAAGTTATTAAATGCTGTAAAGAGTTTTCATGAGGATAGTGAGGCTCAGGTTAGGGTGTGTAGAAGAGAGGGAGAATACTTCCCGTTAAAAGTATTTCTTAGACAAGGATGTGTAATGTCACCATGGTTGTTTAATATATTTATAGATGGGGTTGTAAAGGAAGTAAATGCTAGGGTGTTCGGGAGAGGGGTGGGATTAAATTATGGGGAATCAAATTCAAAATGGGAATTGACACAGTTACTTTTTGCTGATGATACTGTGCTTATGGGAGATTCTAAAGAAAAATTGCAAAGGTTAGTGGATGAGTTTGGGAATGTGTGTAAAGGTAGAAAGTTGAAAGTGAACATAGAAAAGAGTAAGGTGATGAGGGTATCAAATGATTTAGATAAAGAAAAATTGGATATCAAATTGGGGAGGAGGAGTATGGAAGAAGTGAATGTTTTCAGATACTTGGGAGTTGACGTGTCGGCGGATGGATTTATGAAGGATGAGGTTAATCATAGAATTGATGAGGGAAAAAAGGTGAGTGGTGCGTTGAGGTATATGTGGAGTCAAAAAACGTTATCTATGGGGGCAAAGAAGGGAATGTATGAAAGTATAGTAGTACCAACACTCTTATATGGGTGTGAAGCTTGGGTGGTAAATGCAACAGCGAGGAGACGGTTGGAGGCAGTGGAGATGTCCTGTTTAAGGGCAATGTGTGGTGTAAATATTATGCAGAAAATTCGGAGTGTGGAAATTAGGAAAAGGTGTGGAGTTAATAAAAGTATTAGTCAGAGGGCAGAAGAGGGGTTGTTGAGGTGGTTTGGTCATTTAGAGAGAATGGATCAAAGTAGAATGACATGGAAAGCATATAAATCTATAGGGTAAGGAAGGCGGGGTAGGGGTCGTCCTCGAAAGGGTTGGAGAGAGGGGGTAAAGGAGGTTTTGTGGGCAAGGGGCCTGGACTTCCAGCAAGCGTACGTGAGCGTGTTAGATAGGAGTGAATGGAGACGAATGATACTTGGGACCTGACGATCTGTTGGAGTGTGAGCAGGGTAAGATTTAGTAAAGGGATTCAGGGATGGTAGATGAATTTGGTAGGGTGTGCAAAAGAAGAAAATTAAAGGTGAATACAGGAAAGAGTAAGGTTATGAGGATAACAAAAAGATTAGGTGATGAAAGATTGAATATCAGATTGGAGGGAGAATGTATGGAGGAGGTGAATGTATTCAGATATTTGGGAGTGGACGTGTCAGCGGATGGGTCTATGAAAGATGAGGTGAATCATAGAATTGATGAGGGAAAAAGAGTGAGTGGTGCACTTAGGAGTCTGTGGAGACAAAGAACTTTGTCCTTGGAGGCAAAGAGGGGAATGTATGAGAGTATAGTTTTACCAACGCTCTTATATGGGTGTGAAGCATGGGTGATGAATGTTGCAGCGAGGAGAAGGCTGGAGGCAGTGGAGATGTCATGTCTGAGGGCAATGTGTGGTGTGAATATAATGCAGAGAATTCGTAGTTTGGAAGTTAGGAGGAGGTGCGGGATTACCAAAACTGTTGTCCAGAGGGCTGAGGAAGGGTTGTTGAGGTGGTTCGGACATGTAGAGAGAATGGAGCGAAACAGAATGACTTCAAGAGTGTATCAGTCTGTAGTGGAAGGAAGGCGGGGTAGGGGTCGGCCTAGGAAAGGTTGGAGAGAGGGGGTAAAGGAGGTTTTGTGTGCGAGGGGCTTGGACTTCCAGCAGGTATGCGTGAGCGTGTTTGATAGGAGTGAATGGAGACAAATGGTTTTTAATACTTGACGTGCTGTTGGAGTGTGAGCAAAGTAACATTTATGAAGGGGTTCAGGGAAACCGGCAGGCCGGACTTGAGTCCTGGAGATGGGAAGTACAGTGCCTGCACTCTGAAGGAGGGGTGTTAATGTTGCAGTTTAAAAACTGTAGTGTAAAGCACCCTTCTGGCAAGACAGTGATGGAGTGAATGATGGTGAAAGTTTTTTCTTTTTCGGGCCACCCTGCCTTGGTGGGAATCGGCCAGTGTGATAATAATAATAATAAATTCAGGGAAACCGGTTATTTTCATATAGTCGGACTTGAGTCCTGGAAATGGGAAGTACAATGCCTGCACTTTAAAGGAGGGGTTTGGGATATTGGCAGTTTGGAGGGATATGTTGTGTATCTTTATATGTGTATGCTTCTAAACTGTTGTATTCTGAGCACCTCTGCAAAAACAGTGATAATGTGTGAGTGTGGTGAAAGTGTTGAATGATGATGAAAGTATTTTCTTTTTGGGGATTTTCTTTCTTTTTTGGGTTACCCTGCCTCGGTGGGAGACGGCCGACTTGTTAAAAAAAAAAAAATGAATATAATATGCTAAATGAGTAAATAAATAACTACTGTCACTGAATAAGTAAATAAACAAACAATTACTGTAACTAATTGCTTTTGCACCATCGTAAAGTTGAAATATCATAAGTAGAGTGTTCGTAAGTCAAGGAGCACCTGTAATGGAGCTGACACATACAAAAAGCCCACATAAAACACAAATGGAGATAGTTAATTCTACAATCATGGGTAATTCAAAAAATTAAGTAATAAATAGTGTAATAAATAGTGAAAGTGAGCATAAATTTACTTTCATAACTGCAAAAAATGTAATTATAAATACCTTCACTATTTTTCCAGAAAACAAGAGTACACACATGCAAGAAATAGAAAATAAATCACTGTAATTGGACAAGGTTTCAGGCCATCAATTCCTTTTTGTTTTTGTTTTTTAATAAAATTCTGACCCAATGCAAATTTGACGAGTACTTTAGTTGAAACATTAAATGATCTGAGTTCTGGAGGCAGAAGTATAGTGCTTGCACTCTGAAGGATTGCAGGGGATTTTTTTTATTTATTTATTCACCCACAACATCCCCACAGGGGATGTTGTGGGTAAATAAACATCCACAACACCCACAACATCCCCACAGGGGATGTTGTGGGTGAAAAGTGAGAATTATGAAAGCTGTACTCTGAAGGATAGCAGGGGATGTTGTGGGTGAAAAGTATGGAAACTGCACTTAGAAGGACAGATGAGGATGCTGTGGTTCAGAGGCCACTTAAACTGTCATATATACCTGGAGAAGGTTTCGGGGGGTCAACACCCCTGTGGCCGGGTCTATGACCAGGCCTCCTAAACTAGAGCAACTGACCTTGCTGGGTATGCACTTCTGGTATGACAACTCTTCAATGAATGATGATGACTACATTTCCTTTTGAGGGTCATCCTACCATGGCAAAAAACACCCTGGGTTAAAAAAAAAAGACAAGCATAATTGACTGATAACTCACCTATGGAGCATAGTTTGCCACTGTCCATAGGTATCCGGGACAGGGAAGTTTTGGATTGTCGTCCGCACACGGCACTGTGACTCGCGCATCATTTCTCCAATGTCGAAAACAAAAGGGGCCTGACCGAAATTTGCATCTACTACCTCCCCTGGAGTTTGTAACCCTACTGTCGGGTATAACTGGGGCTGAAAAGATATAATAGAAATGAGATAGGTGCACAATACTGACCAGCGGAAAAAGACAAAATGCAATAACTTAAGCTGGCAGT